>NW_007577799.1:917756-968818 GCF_000690725.1 Stegastes partitus | reverse complement strand
ATCTTATCTTATCTAATATAATATAATATAATAAATACGGACCTACAGGGTGTGAATACTTGCACTTTATTTTTTCAACTAAGAGACATTATTTTGTTGAATGTTTTATTTCATTTTGACACAGAACTTTTTTGGGAAATTCTTGTTGAAAAAGCCCAAATAAATTGACCATGACCCAATACTAAATGGCAGTAAAAATGAGAAAGAGTAGATACTTTTTATAGGCACTGTTTACAGATTTTAACAACTGTTGTCAAAGTCCCTAAACAAGTATGTCTGCAGTCACCGCTAAGCTTCAGACTTCTAAGAAACCTGAGATATGTTAACTAAGGAACAAAGTCCATTCACTTGGATATAGGGTTTTACTCATACAACAAAAATGTTTTTTATGTTTAACGTATAACCTGCGCGTATAAGTTGCCCTGTGACATTTATTGCTTCACAGATTCCTTTATCAGATGATCTATTGTATCGTTTAGACCTGCAGCATAACAGTAGTATCAAGTACCAAATCACAAAGGTTTATTAACAGTCAATACATTTGTCTGTATTGATTTGAATCATTAAAATTCATATAAACAGTTAGATAAAATGAAAATCATATTGTAAATATAATAGGACATAACAACATCTTAGAAATAATGGAATCTATCCAATCAGCAGCTCTTTTGCATTTTTCCAAGTTTGTCCAGAATGGTGAATATATTGTTCTGAACAGTCCATAGACCTTTGATTACTGCAAACTGCTGTAATGGTTGTGTGTATTCGTAAAATTCTTTATGTGGTTTTTAAAAGTGCAGGTTAAAAATGAATCTTTTTATACCACCAGCACTGAATGGCGCACAATCTAGTCACCAATACAGCCATCTCCACAATCTTTAGTAAAATATAAGGGTTATAATTGTGGAGTGCCAATGCCATCACATGGATCAACAACTGAAGTACAGTCATCCTCAAATGTATTCATACCCTCCCAGTAAAGAAGGAAAAAAAAAAGCTGTCACTGAAATAAGTTGAAATTGACAAAAGTAATAATACATTTTTAAAAAGTAATGAACATCATGATGACATTGCTTTTGAATGTGGTTCAACAGAATTAAAAAAGGAAAACAACCAACCAAAAAAACATACAAGCAAACAAGCATGATGGGACCCGTAAACTAATATTTTGTTCAACAACCCTTTGAGGCAATCACTGCCGTCAAGTGTTTTCTGTAACTCTCAATCAGACTTCTGCACCTGTTGACAGGTATTTTAGCCCACTGCTCAACTGCTCATCAGCAAAGTGCTCTAATTTGTCTGGGAGAGTTAGTTTTTTTAAATTATTCTTTTCAACCACAATTCAAAAGGCATGTCTTATTTCACTAAATTATAATTTAACAAATCTTTATTTATTATTACTTTTTTCAGTTTCTAGTTATTTGAATGACTGTTGTGAATTTAGGCTTTTCTTTAATGGAAGGGAATACATTTGAGGACATCACGTGGACCTAACATCACAGTAAAGGGCATCACAATGACTGACTCTGTTGCTGAATACTAGGTCTTCATTTGACCACCAGAGGGAGACAGTGACCTTTCCTGTACAGCAATCTCATCTGTGGACAGTGCAACATATCACGTCATTTTTCGCCAGTGACATTTAATTGCACATTTAAACCAACAAAACTGAAGTCAAACATGAGTGTGTTGTGCAGTAAAGCCTCTGACAACACACTGAATGGATTTCATGAATGAACTGCCTAAATAACTAAAAAAAAAATAACAATATGGAAAATGCAAAATGAACAGGCGCACTGAAACAGTCAAGAAACACACGCGACTCAATGTACGAGTTATACAAATACACTGTAAAAAATAATCCCTTAAACCCCGTCAACAAGACTGATAAAGCAAATTGATCAGTTAAAATGACTAGATTCAAGAAAATAATTAAATGAAATATGCCAGTGTTGTGCAGCATATTGTGCAAAGACATGTTTAGGATATCCACGCATTTGATTGGTTTAACAAAACAAGGCAGTGTACAGTTATAGTATTAAAAGGGGTAGTTCGTTCACCATTAAAAGGTTGACTGACAAAAAATGGGGGAATTGTAAAATCCATAGGCAGCCTGCACAACATTATAATTCAATACATAATTCTAACAGAAACCCTATCCAAGGAATACATATATACAGTATACACCTTTAATAAAAAACAATGCTAAAAAAATAACACACTAGTGAGTGCTAGATGTAGTGCAATTTATCTAATCTCCAGTAGCAAATTATTATTATTTTTTTTCAATATCCACCTTAAATCAAATCACATTTAAACACATGCACACACACACACACAGGCACACACGCACACACACACACACACACACATACGTGATAGGTATGAGAAATGTGTTGCTTCCAGGGAGCACTTTAATATAGACACGTATTTGTGAGGACTTAAGAAGAAAAGTCTTGCATCTTTTGCCGCCAAATATTGGACTGAAGGCAAGATCAGTCACAAACAGTGAGAAAGACGAGAACGTATGATCAACCACAAAACAAAACTCTGTTCAAGGGGTCCAGTCGTGGTAAAATCTTGTTTTAAAAAACGTAATTCCAAAAACTGTGTGAATAATATAACTGCAAAAATAAAAAAGTCAATCTCACAATGAATATTTAAAATGAAGAAAAAAAAGTTAAATCTGTTAATTATACAAGATAAATTGCATGTTTAAACATTGAATATCAGAAAATAGTTCCTCCTGAATAAAACCTTCACAATATTCTGAACACACAAAGCACAGAAATAAAACAGAAACAACAGTCGAGCTACCAGATCGCCCTGGCAGAAAAATATATTTATAATGTTTCATTCCGGGAAGGAAACATGCATTATCTAGTAGATGTCCACACTGGCTGCATCTGTGATGATGCACAAAGAGAAAGGCAAGTGAATATTCACTTCAACTCAATAAACGTTATGGGTCAGATGGCAAAACACAGTGAAGTCACCAACAGTTACACTCACACAACGTTTTTCCTGTCACTGCGACAGTCAGGAGCAAATCAATTATGTTTCTAACTTAGCTTGACCTGACCTGATTTGTGCTGGCTGCCATTTGACCAACCAATAAAATATTAAAATGCACCCATTATTTACCCACATTGCTTAAAAGAAAATTCTCAGTTGATACTGACATGGATAAACAAAAGCCAGAATCACGTCGCTTTTGGCTGCAGTTTAACTTTGAGTGCAGTTTTGAGATAATGTCCATTGAGCCTCCCAAAATATACAAAATATATAATTGTAGGGGGAAAAAATGTGGATGGAGGCTGAACATAGTCAACAGTGAGCACGGATAGAAGGGAGCACATGTGTGCAAGCACTGATGCAAGAAGAACAGAGGAAGAGTAGGTGTCCAGTCACTGTCCTCGCTTCCCTGGAAGTATTTCAGACATATCAGTGGTGAATGACTAAAGGCGACGGGGGGAGGGAAGACAAAATTTTAATTCTGTGGCAATACTTAAGCCTGCCCCAAAAACCTTGAATGGCCTCCTTTCTCTTCTCCGACACTCCTTTCCACTCAGGACTGCTGACAGTCAAACAGGGCTGGTTTTGGTCGTTGACGTCACGCTGCGTTCACTGTACATCACATCCAATTTCACTTCAGTAGCCACGAGGGAAAGGCAGCAAGGCTTTTTAAAGAGGTTGAAACGCACCCAAGTACAGAAGGGAGACTGCGCTGTGGTTGCCATAGCGATGACTTCCTGATGGCGGGATGGTGGCAGTAGAGGATTTTGCTTTATCTGTTCATAGTCACTAGATGCAATTGACCAGTCAGAGGCTTAGCATTCAGGGATCAGATAGGGAAAAACAGGCTGTTGGAGTCCATAAATATGTGATGGCAGCTAGCTGCCCTCAGCTTCAGTCTCCTCTTCTTTAGCAGGAGAGTCCTGGCTTTTCTCAGCATCTTCTCCCTCATCGCCTGGCAGAGAGTGAGAAAGAGGGACAGACAGTTTCATGCATAAGTTACTACTTGTTAAGTCAGTGACTCAAATGAGGTTGAATCAGCAAGAAAGCTACCGAGATAGAACCGGGGAGGAATCAACTCATAACAGCTCAGTATATGTGGAGTAGACCAAAGGAAGTCATATTGTATAGACATTCCCAAAACATACTGATCCTTGCTTCTTTTTTGGAAGAAAAAAATAGAGCTGAGATGCACTGATCCCTTACAGAAGACATAGTAAAATAATCTTTTGAACCTAAGTCTTAAAAGCACATCTAGTCCTTTTCCACTATCACAAGTGCAGAGTACACCACATGCAAATATGTAAATATTAAAGAATCTAATTTACGTTAAGAGCAGAGAAATTGAGAGAAGAGTGCAACATTTTCTTTTGTGGTGCAAGTTATTTTTTGTATCTATGAAATACCAATTCACTATATACAAAAAATGATGGTGATGGACTTTCAAAAAACACTGTGAACTGTCAACACAAACTCCACACTCTGATGGATCCAACTGAATCCCATTTTGCAATTTTAAGCGATTACAACATTAACCACCCTTCATAATCACATCGAGTTGTTTAAAGAAAAGTTCCATTTAAATTGCTGATCAAGGCCACCATCAAATTATGCGTCATATAAGCCATGATGCTCCTCACCTGGCTGGTTGATGTTGAGCTGTGCCAGACTCTGTGACAGGTCAGTGGGTCCCTGCGCTCCAGTGGCTGCTGGGAGGTCGTGGATGGCATTCCTTCGGCCAGATCGTCGAGAAGCGATGAAGTCCTCATAGGTCGCTTCCACATCCGTCATCGCTGAGACACCTCACCATAGCATGGCCTGGTATAGCACACACTTACAGGTGCACAAAGACGTACACACACACACACTAACATAAGTCAACATGCACTACGTTCACAGAAAGACTGTCAAAATGTCGAGAATTCGTGCAACTTCTCCCAAGTAGCTCTGCAAAATGGACGCATCAGCAGTTTCTGTTGTCGAGAAGAAATAGACACAGTGGGCTACCCGTGCACTCATTCAATACATGCCTGACCTAATCCCTGATTAATCTATTTTAATCTCAGTCTGGGGTACCAGTGACACAGCGGAGACAAATTCTAGAAATGTTAGAAGGAATACTGAAGAGACAAACATGAGCTTGAAAAAATGCACATTCAAAGAGGCAATACTGGCAGAAAGGAGGAAACTACTGTAATCTTGCTTGGAGTAAACGTGGACCACATTGGGAGATGCGTTGCTATGGAGATTTAGGTTAAACCCCTCTGTTGACATGTAAACACTTAGTATCAATCTGTCTGGGTGAGGCTGCCCTTAAACACTGAGCAGGTTCGGGCTTTGTTGTCTTTGTTGTCCTATTTCCACCAATTAAAATCTGTCATTCTGACTTTTTTAATTTACTGTTTCATTTTTTAATTTCTGCATTTAAACACTTCCAAAACTTGGACTCAAACAAAAAAAAAAGAGAGAGAGAAAAAGTTTTTTTGAGGCATCACGTGTATTTCATCACAAAATCATTTGGTTTTTACTCCGGCCTAAATCCAGGGTTTTTTAACTAATAGGAAAATTACAAACATGACCTCAGCCCCCACATCCATTTGTGGCTATTTGCAGAGCTGTGCAAGCTGCGATTGACCATGGGCTATTTTTGGACGCCTCCTCTGTCATCTTTTGAGCACACGCCCACTCAGCTGTCATTCTCCAAATGGTGTCAAGACGGGCAAGACCCAACAGATGTTGTCAGTGTACAACTGCCAGACTGAGCATGGGGCAGCTAGAGAAATACAATCACTATTCTGCAATAAAAAGAGAGAAAATGAGTGCCCTGTATATTGCTCAGAGTCAAACACTGGTGTTGACTCAGTAATGATAGTGTAGTGCAGGTTAGTGCGAGATCTGCATGATAACGACCGTATATAAGCAGACCTTTCCGTAACTGCCTTGCAGCTCTCTCAGTAAAATAATTATTTTTGTTTAGAAAATAAATGGATGCCTGCAGTGTTAAAGGTCGAACACCAAAATCTGGATGGAGAAAGTGCGCTATATTCAGCATAAAACATATGATGTTAACAGCTGTCTTAGTTTTTTGGGGGGGGTGAAATAAATGAGACCATATAATCTTTTATATGGAACACTAACTATAAAATAGTTCAGCCACCAATCAACATAAGTTAATAACATTTTAAGTGTATTGTATGCTACTGCAGGCGAATGTAGATATTTTGAACGGAAGGTGAGTTTTGATTTGTAGCTGAAAGTGACAGAACATTCTTGGTATGTGTTTCCTATGCTCATATTCTATGAAATATTAATCGGCAGTTTACATAATTTAGCCACACTGTTGCACCCATGAAGAAGAACATTAGCAGTTCAGCTCTGTGTGTGTGTGTGTGTGTGTGTATGTGTGTGTGTGTGTGTGTGTGTGTTGTCTCTTGCAGTAACGTGCCCCTGCGGTCCTTATGGCTTTACTCCCATGTGGGAACAAGAGCTCAGCTGGCCTGGACACCAATATATCTAGAACAGACTCCAAACAAATGATCAAATTACTGAATAATACAACAGGCCAATGCGCTCTGCTTTCTCTGTCACTGACTGGGGGGGGGAAAAATGGCAGCTCCTGTTTTGCAGCCATTTGATTTGTTAAGCTGCCAAATAGAAAATTAGCAGAGTGTAGCAGTGATGAGGAATGGAGTCCCAGAAACTTATACCAGACTTATTCTAGGTGGCATGGGCATTACTGGGACCGATGCCCAGCACTCTCACTCTCTTTTTTTCTCTAAGGCACACAAGTATGCTCCTACACTGTCATGTAGAAAAGTAAATAAATAAATAAAAATCACCAGTAGTCTTTCAACAGTTGTGCTATTTCTGTAGCAAATTACGACACTGGTTAAGTCATTTATTATTAAATGCATCTGGTGAACTGGTTAACATCTGCCATTATTTTGTAGGAGTTTCCATTAGTGTCATGAAAACATTTATTAGACTGTGTCCTAAATTAATTTTGTCCTCCAAAACTGATCACCCACTATGGAGTAAGTGGAGGCACTGCAGCATCACCATGGTGCGTACTGGATATAATAAAGCACTTACTTGGTATAACCTTTATATATAGACATGCCAGCCACGGTGCAGGAGAATCATCATGCTCTACCTGATAATAACAAATCAACAGCCATATGTGTTTCCTCTGATGACAAAGACCCCCCACAGAGCTCATTCAGCGCCAGTAAACGCAGCCTGCATAATATGATGTGAACGTTACACATGCGACTACGAGGTAAACACACTGTGCACCTGCAGCTGTTATTATTATTATGATCAATAAGGTACCTGTTTGGGCTAAAGGGCTTCCGAATATTCGCAGGGGTCAATCACATCAGCTTGAATCTTGCCACTTCGGTATTCCCCATTTCGCTCCTGAAAGAGGATTTACCAACGTCAAGCTAGCGACAGTACAAAACCACTTCAAGGAAGACATTTCAAAATAAAGCTCCTATTTGTGAAGCGTGTTACAATCCGGTGGAATTAAATGTTTGCATCGCTGGTGCTGAGAATTTCCATTGATTTATTTATTCTAAGCAAATATATTGTAATATAAATCAAATAGCTAGTGGTACTTACAGGACGTGCAGTGTGGGTAGAAAAAGAAAACAGACAAAATATAATCAGTATATGATTAAACAAGAGTCTACAGTCTGAACAAGCGCTTGTAGATGTGTGGTGAGAATGTGTGGGATCTGCAAAAGCAAGTTTGCATAATGAAATCATTACCTTTTTTATTTTTTTTTTAACTTTACTTTTTATGCCTAAAAATGTAATGTTACAGTTCAGGTTCAGATCCCTCTCTGGTCCCTGATTAAACTACCCAAAAGTTTATTTAATCATTTATTTTTTCATGGAAAAAAATCACTTCCTTTAAAACACACCTTGACTCTGCATCATTGTTTCCACGAGAGAGCTACAGCTAAGTCACAAGTATAGACAAACACAATGTGCTCAACATAATTATAATATTTAATACAATTATAATATTTCATGTCTTTATTGAACACATCCATTAAACACTCATAGTGCTTGTGGAAAAAGTTAGTGAACCCTTGGGCTAACGACTCCAGCAAGAGCTAATTGGAGTCATGTGTTTGCAAACCTGGAGTCCAATCAATGAAACGACATTTGACTGAGATGTAGAGCTACTGTGACCTATGAAAAGCACTCAAACTTTTTGAGTTTGCTATCTACAGGAAGCATCTGCTGATGTGAACCATGCCTCGCAAAAAAGAGATCTCCGAAGACCTACGATCAAGAATTGTTGATTTGCACAAGACCGGAAGTGGCTACAAAGTCATCCCAAAGACTTTAGGAATTCACCAGTCCACAGTTAGACAAACTGTCTCCAAATGGAGACGATTCAGCACTGTGGCTACTCTCCCCACAAGTGGGCGCCCAGCCAAATGGATTCCAAGGGCACAACGCAGAATGCTCAGCGAAGTAAAAACAAATCCTAGAGTAACACCTAAAGACTTGAAGGAATCATTGGAACTGGTTAACTTCTCTGTTCATGAGTCTACCATACGCAAAAGATTGAACAGGCATGGGCTCCATGGCAGGACACCACGGAGGAAGCCACTGCTTTCCAGAAAAAACATCACTGTACGCCTAAAGTTTGCCAAAGAGCATCTTGACACTCCACAATGCTACTAGGAAAATGTTTTGTGGATTGATGAAACAAAAATTGAATTGTTTGGGAAGAACACGCAGCACTACGTATGGCGTAAGAAAGGCACCGCATTTCAACATGAGAACATCATCCCAACGGTGAAATACGGTGGAGGGCGCATCATGACTTGGGGCTGCTTTGCTGCCTCAGGGCCTGGACCACTTGCCATCATCGAAGGGAAAATGAATTCTCAAGTTTATCAAGGTATCCTACAGGATAATGTCAGGGTGGCTGTCTGTCAGCTGAAGCTCAGTAGAAGTTGAGTGATGCAGCAGGACAATGACCCTAAACAGAAGTAAATCTTCAACAGAATGGCTTCAAAAAAAGAAAATCCACCTTTTGGAGTGGCCCAGTCAGAGCCCAGACCTGAACCCAATAGAGATGCTGTGGAATGACCTGAAGAGAGCCATTCACAGCAGACATTCGAAAAATATGGCTGAGCTGAAGTAGTTCTGTTTGGAAGAATGGTCTAAAATTCCTTCTGAACGTTGTGCAGGTCTGATCAGCAGCTATAGGAAGCGTTTAGTTGAAGTTATTGCTGCCAAAGCAGGTTCGACCAGTTATTAAATCCAAGGGTTCACAAGGGTTGTTATTTGTTCAATAAAAACATCCATCCATCCATTATATATACACCGCTTAATCCTCACTAGGGTCGCGGGGGGGGCTGGAGTCTATCCCAGCTGACTTAGGGTGAAGGCAGGAGACACCCTGGACAGGTCGCCAGTCTATCACAGGGCTACACTTAGAGACAGACAACCAAGCACACTCACATTCACACCTACGGACAATTTAGAATCACCAATTAACCTCAACATGTTTTTGGACTGTGGGAGGAAGCCGGAGAACCTGGAGAGAACCCACGCTGCACGCAAACTCCGAAAGACCTTCTTGTTGCAAGGCAACAGTGCTACCAACTGCGCCACCTTGCAGCCCTCGATAAAAACATGAAATATTATAATTGTTTGTGTGGTATTATGTTGAGCACATTGTGTTTGTCTATACTTGTGACTTAGATGTAGATCAGATCACATTTTATGAACAATTAATGCAGAAAACTAGGAAATTTCAGAGGGTTCATATACTTTTTCTTGCCACTGTAGACGGATAGTGATGAAGAAAGATATTTTCTCCTATTTTAATGATGATTAAGAAAGTCATTCTCTTTTTTGATGGTCACCAGACCCTTGATTCCACCCCCTGTTGCCATGTGTTTTCCCATCACCTTTCGTCATGTGTTTTCCTATCTCCTGTCACAGACCCCCGATTCCGCCCCCTGTTGTTCATTGCCCCCTTACCTCCTGCTATTTGATTAGCAACCGTATGTTAACTAACCACTATTTGCTTCTGTATTTACACACAGGCCCCCCCACCCTCAGACATGTGTGACTCTGCAGATGTTCGGAGTCGGTTTACCATCACAGACTCATGTTCTGTGTTTTGCTAAGCCCACTGTATACCGGAATACTACTAAACAGCCACTACAGCAAACTTCACATGAGGACTATGCGTAAAATTTCTTCAACGATAGATGTTGGAGGTGGACAGCCTGAGGTAAGAAGGTCCTCCTCATCCTCTCTGTGGCTCAGTCTGTGGCTGGGGTGGGTGGGCTCACACCCAGTCTTCCTGGCCTTTAACCTGCATCGTTTGTGTGTAAATGTGTAAATTCCTGAGCAACTTGAGAGGGAGCTTGAAGTCCCTCAGGTGTCTGAGGTGGTGGAGATGCTGTCGAGCTTTCTTCACCAGAGTATTGATGTGACGGGACTATGTCAGGTCCTGCGGCATGTTGACACCCAGGTACAGTCCACTCTCTCCACCTCTGTCCCGCTCATTTTGAGTGGGTGGTATGCCCTCTGCTGCTTCTTGCTGTAGTCCACGATCAGCTATTGAGAGCCTCACTGTGTAAGCTGACAGAACTGGCTCCTTGCCCTGGTTATGTATGAAATCCTGGTTGTTATCTTTACACTGCAGCTTTAAGGCAGGTTGACTGTTACTGCGCCGTTGACAATGTGTCTTCCAGCATATAAATATGCTATTTGAACATGTTAACAAGGTAAAAGGAAAAAAAAACAACAACTCTATTTTCACTGTAGGGAGTCTCAAAGGTTCGGATAATGGTTAGGGTTAGGCCAGAAATTGTTAAGGTTAGGGTTGGGGTAAGTCCTCAGTATGTATTAGGTAGTATTAATTGTAGCCCTCAAATTGATATAAGTCAATTGTCCCTCGAAGTGATAGAATCACAATTGTGTGTGTGTGTGTGTGTGTGTGTGTGTGTGTGTGTGTAAGCGAGACAGAGAGGGATCACAGAGAGGAGAGTCACTGTGACAACAGCGATCTTGTTGTGATGAAGGCAGATGCAGCCATTCAATAATGTGTTTCCCATGGTCTCATAGCGCCTGTCTATGAATACTCCATTCACATGACAAGCGTTCTCAATATGGGAAACTGAGAACCTCCGAGTGGTTGCTCTGGCCATGTGGTTGAGCCAACAAAGGGAGCACACTAGTTTGGTTGTTACAATGACAGTCATCTTTAAATGGGGTCTGTCAAGGGTGAAAGGCAAAGTAAGGCCAGCAATTTTTAAAAATGACCTGACTTTGTCTTTTGAAAATGAAATAAAGAGTATAGACACAGACAAAACATTCAAAGATAATCATAACATTAGTAAAGTCATACAAGTATGTATAATTTTATGTATGAAACCATACAGCTGTGTTTTGAATTTGGTTAAGATGTCCATGTCTTTGTAAAAATCATACATTCATGTGATAAATCAGCCTCATCAAGGCCAGAGACCCCCAAACCCCACCATCGACACTGAATCAATGCATTATATTAATGCACAGCTTATAAATAGGATTATTATTTGCCTTTTGTACATTTTAAGTTGTTTACACTACACATTTTGAGATGTTACACATTCTCAGGCACATTTGCACATTCCTGCATTATCTGGCTGTCTCACTTAAATAACATAATAACTATGTTTATGACTTTTATAATTGCATTGATTACTTGTACCATTTTCTTCTTATGCCCACTTGTACTGTTTATTTAACTTGCAGCACTTGCTTTTTTTTTCATAGATTTCACCCTTTTTTTTTTTTTTTTTTTTAGAAAAAAATGTTCTCCTTGCCTGTGTTTATTGTTATACCCCCAAAACAGCGAGTCAAATCCTTCAAAAGTGAAACAAAAAAGAGGAGCTACTTTAATTCCATATTTGGGAATTTGCTGGGAAAATGACAGTGGAGGTTGCCTCCCACGCCCCACCTGCTGTCCAAAGTACACGCTGCATGAACTCGAAACGTTCAGTAACAGCCAATGAAATACTCGGATATTAGCACGTGGAGCGGCATCCGACAGTCCAGTTGCTATTGGTAGCCAAAGATCAGTAAAGTCAAGATAATTCACGTTCAATTGCAGCCTACGAAAACCACTATTGTACACACAATTTGAACAAAAGACAAAGAAAAAATAATGAGCTACTTTAATTCCAGTGTTTAGCTGAAAAAAGGATAAAGGTGCAATTTCTTTAATAGCTCACGTAATACAGCCCACTCTTTGTTTTCCAAGACATAACCCACTAACGTCTAAAAAAAACATAATATAGGATATGTCGATACAGCAACGCCGTCATTGATTTACAACTATCGTACTTGTTATTTTATTTGTAGCTTATAGTAATTTTCGGGGTGAAAAATTAGGAAAAACCGAGAATTTGAAACCGTCTCCGCTGATTTAACAAAGTCGAAAGCGAGCAGGGGTGATTCATCTTGTTTCCAGTGTTTGGCCGTGTGTGACAACGGCAGCAGCATCAGACAAGGGATAACCTAATGATGGAAGAATTTGAAGGTGAGCAAAATTGCCGTCCGAGTGTTTATTTTGGCTGTTTTGTGCCAAAGTCGAGCTGCCAACCTCCCCGTTTTTACACTCCCAAGCTATCCTTGCTGCTTTAGCACAGCACTCTTTGATAGCGACCTCTTTTTTTAATGTTTGTTTGGGATTTAGCCCAAGTAATGCTAGGTAACGTCAGGGCCAAAGATGAAGCTAGCTGCTGACTGGTCTCTGAATGGGTGTGATCCCTAGCTAAAGAAGCTACCCAGTGTTAGCATGCCGCTAACTAATGAACATTTAGCTGAATGAACTGAGTTGCGTTTTGCAAGGAGCCGTCAGAGATTTTGCTTCTTTCGTTACACTGACGACACAAATGCTGCAGTTGAATCGGTGCCGTCTCTACTTTTAGCCGTTTTTCTAGCATTTGGAAATGATTTGTGAATCCGTGTAGAATTAACCAATAACGAAAGCAATAGTGAGACATTGCAGTTGGATAATTGCGCTAACAACAGTCCATAAAATACAATTCATGAGCGCAGAAGCATTGTCAGTGTGAGCCATGCACCAAATATCAAATGGGTCATAAAGAACAAACAAACAAAAACGTGATTTTCTATTTGTGACCGTTTTTCTTTTTTATCTGCAAGCTATAGGTCACATGTGGTCTAATTGTGTTTCCATAACATTTTAAACTTCCTCGCTATAATCAGATTTTAATGTGTTATTCTTACAGACGGTGACGCTCCTTCTGCTGAGGATCTGGTTCAATGTAACACCTGCAAAAGATGTTTCTTCCCTAAAGTCCTGGTAAACAAACACTCTTTGGTCATCTGTAACATTCAAGAAAAGTTCAGTGCTGTAAGGGCAGACACATAGGACTCAGTTCAGCGAAACTTTGAGACATCCATATGTTTTGGCGAAAATAAAAATGATTTTCATGCACTAAGACACCCTCGAGGTGCTTGAATCACAGTATTTTCCACAGCTGTTATCAGCTGACAGGATATCAGCTGTTTGGATAATAGTGTGTCTCTGGCTATGATCCAAATAGCCAGCAGGGCCCTGTGAGGAGCTCTTTAAACAGAAGATGAAGGTTTTAACGCAGCAGTAAAAGTAGTTATTCAAGCAAATGAGTGAAATTTAAGACTGCATGAGTTAAAACCCACAACTGAGAAACTACTATCCTCCTATTATTGTCGTATTAATGTCTAGGGAACGTGCAACATCAGTTGGAATGGAATTTGTTGACAAGGAATCAGAAAGACAAACAAATGCAGATGTGTATATTTGCAACTATTTTCCTCTTAATGAGATTTCTGCACTCTTCAGACTACTGACATCATATTTTTTGTGACTGAGATAATATTATGTAAAGCATTTTAATCATACGACCAGCTTTATTGCAGTTATGCAACTAAATAAAGACAATTGTGATAAATATTTTATCACCAGTGTATTTTTCTGTTAGTAATGTTCTGTTAATGTTTCTGTTATGTTCTGTTTATAATAATTACTGTTTTATCAGGACAAAAACAACACAGACTTTTACCACATCGAAGCCACAATGATTACGTTATGTTATTGAGACATATTCTTCCTGGTAATGCAAATACGCAAAATCGTGCACTTATACAAGCACTCAGCCTCAGTAATGGCTGCATCAGTGCGTGATGTATTGTTATTTTATAATTGTGCAGGGATATAAGCTTGCATCTACATCAGGAAGATATTAGGAGGTTTGAAGAGTTGAATGCAGCTTTCAGCAGGTTACTGATGCCATCAATGTTACACAAACAACTCTGTAGCCTTATTTGAAAGAAATGTTCAGTCACAGAGTTCATGCTCATCTTGCTTGCGGAACACTTGACAATAGTGGATTCACTTATGGAGTGTTTATTGTGCATTTTTTTCACTCCCCACAGGAGAAGCATGCTAAAATCTGCCAAAAGTCAACATCTAAAAGAAGAAAGGTTTTTGACTCCAGTAGACAGAGAGCTGAGGGAACAGACATCCCCACGCTGAAACCCATCAAACCAAAGGTAAGCCGTCACCTGACAAGAGGGTTGGAAATCCAACACAAGATTCCCAAGAGGGCTCAATGACATTATTAATGGGAAGAAAACATGGTCCAAGTTGTACATCTCCACCTGTTGGAAAACTGCAATAATTGTGCATTTTGTTGAAAACATTGCTCACATTAAATTGTCTACAAATAGATGTTAATAACTGAATTCATTTCTCAGTTCATTGTTCAGTTCATCAACATTCATAGTACAAATTATGAGTCTATCTTCAATCTCAGGTTATTTATTTAACCCTCTAATACACATTCATGTTTTGGATGGCCGTAGTTTAGAAATATTACATGTCAAAAGTGAAGAAGCTGTAGAGTTTAAGACCATACATGGTGGCGAACAACGCATATTTGAATATTTACTGTTCCGTGTAGGACATTCAGTATTTTGTGTTGACAGTTTATTTTCACATGTAAACCACTTTTGTATTTCAGTCACAAAGTTCAGCTGCTGCTGAGAAAGTAAGTTGATTTGTTATTTTTTAATTTGTGCTTCTTTTGCATACACATGATTTTTTTCTAATGAAGCCTAGGAGGAAATTCTGGCTTCATAAATGTTGGATTTCCTTGCTTTGAAACATTGACTTAAATAGCCTGGAAGCATGTCAACTCATGCTGGTGGTGTTATATTAGAAAGAAAATATCACTAGCGTTTTCCTTTCCTTCCTACATTCTTTAAGCAACAATATTCAGATGTATCTGATTAGGAGTTTTTTTCTTTTCTTTTCTTTTTTTTTACCATGACTGTCTTTATTGTATCTGTTCTTGCCGCTCTTTTGCAGTCACTTTGAACCTCCCCTAGATTCAGATTAATCTTTGACGACTCACCTTAAAACTGCAGTGCTTGGTCGATGGCTTTGCTTATTATAGAAACTGTCGTGAAGTCTCAAGGTCTGTAATGAGGTCACTCTGAGTAACCAAGACTTGCTAATTCCTTTGTACCCAGTTTGCAATCCGTTGCCTGGCAGCTGTTAAGTTTTGTCTCTGCAAAATAAACGTATATTTCTGTCATCTTGACTTCAACTAACTGCTCTGTGCTCACTCTGTCCTCCTACTGGAATAACAGCATTGACATCTTAGTGATACAAATACAAAAACCTATACTTGTTAAATGATTCTCTTGGTATCTCGAAATGAGGATTATATTGTAAAAGTTGCAGGGAACAAAGGAAACATTGGTCTCTCTTTTTTTCCCAAAATCATCTGTGTTTTTTAGACAAACATGCTTAATGAACTTGGAAGACTGTAACTGAATAGGAGGAAGTCAGTTGGGCTATCATGTTGCTGCAGAAGCAGCTCAGACGGCGCTCGGTGAACTGCTTCTGTCAGTAATCATCAGCTGTAGATAACATACAGACTGCCACTATGGAAATGTCTTCTTTTGTTTTTACTTGTGCTCAGAGTAGGAAGCATGAGCAATACTTTCAGTAAAAACACTACAGAACTATTTCCAGGCTGAGATACAAGAACCTAATCATTAAAATGTACCCATGAACCTGTGATTTTTACCCATGAACCTATCTAGATTGTTTAAAATGGAACCATAAACTGTGACTGTAACAACAAACTGGTCTAACCGAGGATTTCTTCTGTGATGTTGTTGTCCTGCCAGGCAGAACCCCCGAAAAAGCAATCCAACTGGCGCAGGAAACATGAGGACTTCATCGCCACCATTCGGGCTGCCAAGTCCCTCACTCAGGTCATTAAGGATGGGGGGCCGTTACCCCCACCTCCTCCTCCTACCTATGACCCAGGTAGCACATAGTTCTTTACTGATTTGAATTAAGCAAGAAAGACTGACAGTTTTAGAAGCTCTTTTTAAGTTTGAACAAAACAGCTGCCTACAAGGGTTCATGATTTGTTTCTTGACTCTTAATATGTTTACGGGTGATAATAATTTTTTGAAAAGGTAAAGAGGGCGAACGTAGAAAACATTTCTGGCAAAATTGTAGATGTTGGCTGAAGATGGTTGCAAAAAGTACAGGCCGCATCTTCTCACACGGCAGTACTTACAGCTGTCTCTGTATGCAGGATTTGTGTTTCTGTAGCTGATTTACTAAAGACATGGGTATATTTTCCTGCCACCTGGTTTGTCTTTAGACTATATCCAGTGTCCTTACTGTCAGCGGAGGTTCAATGAGAGTGCAGCTGACAGACACATCAAGTTCTGCCAGGAGCAGGCTGCCCGCATTCCCAACAAAAGCAAGCTAGGAGATGCCAAGAAGCCTCCTGGTCGCACACAGGTACATGCATGCACAGACAGCACAGGTCTTTTTGTTGGAGAATGACACACATGTCCAGTTTTACAACAATTACATTGTTTTAAAACCTAAAACACTGATGCTCTGCCAAAGTTAGTAATATATGAATGTGTTTGTGTGAATAGCTATGCCACCACTCTTTCTCAAATACTTGGCCAGGCAATTCTCAGTTCTGTGTTATTGCCAATTATTTATAATGAAGAAATGTACTTTGTAAATCCCTAACAAATCTGTGTCTTTTATAGCCATGGTGAGACTCCCACTTTGCAGCAAATGTAGAATCACTAGTCACTTAGCAACAGCTATGGTGGGGGGAGTTAGTTTGGTAGCCAATAAAAACTCAACAGTCTAAACCATTTTGGTTTAGAGCTAGGCTTGATGAGAGAAAACCCTGACCATTAATCATTATGTCGATTAGGTCTCCCAGTGTGGCACGTTTTCTTGCTTCTGTACCAACAGCAGGTGTCACCAGAAGCATAATGTTTTTGAATTGTCCATCTGCCCTTACGTACGTCTGTATGTACTGTTCTCTTTAATGTGGTGTCTCCTGAAGACCTTAAAGGAATTTCTTCAAATTTGGCACCGCTGTTTACTTGAACTCATAAAAGAACACATTAGAATTTGGTCTCCAAAGGTAAAATGTCACTCTCACCTCACAAAACACAATTTTTGACCATAATGCAAAAAAATGACAACATTTGTCACAAATATCTAATTGGATGAAATGATGAGTTGCTGACAATTTATATCCAAATTTCAAAGGTCAAGTCTGGACAGTCATGGGTGAAAACTGCAACTTGACAGGTTGATGAGTGCATGCAATTAGCAGGTGATAATTCTAGTTATAATTGTTATGAATCTGTGAAGCCTCCGTTTTCCTGGTTTGTAGCTATTTAAGATTTTCTCCTAGACAGCAGTTTAAAACATTTCAGATAGCCAAGCTATCACACAAGCCACATATTTAAGGTTTTACAGTGCATAGCAAATCCTAACACACACATACACCTGCCAACCATTCTTCATGTGTGGCTTCATCTTTGCTATGGTCTGTGCCTGCTGTTGAAGAAATTTTACCCATAGTCCTCATCTGAAGTTTGCTTTAGTGGGTGTTTAGTAGTATTCTGGTATATGGTGGGCTTACCAACACATAGCATGAGTCTGTGATGGTAAACCGACCCATCAATAATCAATGACAGAAGATAAGAGAACAATGAACAAAAGGTGGTGGAATCGGGGGTCCGTGACAGGAGGTAGGAGAACACATGACAAAAGGTGATGGAATCAAAGGGTCTGGTGACTATTAAAAGAAAAGACAATGACTTTCTTCATCACCGCTTAACAAGATTACGACGTCATGATACATTACCAATGTGCTTTTGGTTTAGAATAATTATGTTAGTGCTTTGCACCTGTAACATTCATAGCTAGTGCTCTACACCAGTAGTCACCAGCCACTGGGCCACAGACCAGTGCTGGGCTACACAGAATAAAAACTACTACTAAACTTTTTTATTTTATTATAAAATATTTTCTTTTATCTTTTATTTTGAAAAATGACTAGCTCGTCTTCGTGTCACTTCTGCCTCTGCTTGCTTCTCGCACTTGGCTCTAGTTTTCATGCCCAACCGTTAAACAGAGCCATCATTCTACCTGCTGCCAAAATGAATTAAAACCAAACTTCTTTGGAGAGCTTCTTTGAAAAGAGGGAGAGACTCGATGCTGAGACAGAACAAAAAGTAAATACATATTTAGTAATAAAAAGTCATTTTATTAGTTTACGACACTTTAAATAAAAAAAATGTATATTATTTGCAATGTGCACGATGACTGGTCCATGGAAAATTGGTTGAAACCGGTCCGTGTCGCAAAAAAAAGATAGGAACCACTGTTCTATACCACATATTTATCTTTTGTTTCCTTCTCTTTGACGTCAGTACAAGCCTACTGCTCCTGTCAAGAAGGCCAACTCTCCCGCTGTGTCAACCCTCCCTTCGGCCTCCTCTCGTTTACCCCAGAGATCAGGCCTTGGACAGCCCACTGGTAAGACAGCACAGCTGTGTTCTTCTGTCGTCATGGGGTGTTGTGTTCACACCTGACAATTGTGTATATTTGTGTCAGATTTTCAAATAGACTGAACCTAAATTTATTACATTAACTACAGTAATACACATACTGTGCTGTATTGTTCATCTTATTATTTATCTCACTTCCTCTCTCACTCCAGGAATCCCTTCTAGTAAGGTCTCCTCTGCAGGTTCAGTGAGGAGTAATCCCTCTGGCCTCACCAGTCCACCATCAGGGTTAGTGCACACATACATGTGTATCAATATTGGCAGTTAGCCCAAACACAAAAAAAGATATTGCTCAATTGATATTGGTGTGTCAAAGATACTATAAGCATTTTACCTTTGTCTATGCATGTAGTCATGTCTATTCAAGGACCTTTTGCTTTAGTAAATCTATGTACATGTGTTTACTGGCCAGATTATTTTAGTTCTGTCTCTTATTTTTAAGCACAACTTAGTTAAAAAACAAACAAACAAACAAACAAACAAACAAAATGTAGTATTGGCACTAAAAATACAGTGAGGCAATAAATCACTTGAAATACGAAAGAATTTCTTTTCCCTTTTTCACTTTATGTCTTCAGCATGTTGCACCACACTGTCTACACTGTGTCTAGACAGGAACATTTATTCACAACAACTCAACAGCAAAAGATGTTTCAAGCTTTATCATTTCACTTGGCTCCATGTGTGATTGAAGAAACATTACATTTCTTTTTGTATTGCACATGGTTCTTTAAAAATCTACACCTTGCTCATGTAATATCCCTAGGCCATTACTTTTGTGTGTTCTACCAACAACATGTAATTACAATCTCTTGATGGATTCATAAGCCTGAAAAATGTCACTACGTCCGTGCCAGGTCAAATGTTTTGAAATTGAGGTTTATCTTTACAAACCTAATGTTTGAACTGGTTTGCATTTAAAACACTTTTATCTCTGTTCTGTCTTGTTTTTTTATTTTTTTCCTGATTCCTCTGTTAGTGTGGGAAGTAAGGCCCGAGCAGTGAGCTCTGGCTATGGCTCTGTGAGGAACACTCAGCCTGGAGTAGGACTCAACAAGAAGAAAGTAGACACCTACATATCAAGGTAAATCAACTCCCAAACACAGGAGCTCCACAGAAAGTCGCACGACTTGGTGACCTATCCTGACCTCTTGTGGGTTAGTGGTGTATTGCAGACACACAGTTCACTTCTACTATACAGTTCAAATTTAATTAGATTGTAATGTAGTTTTTAAGTTCACATTCAATTAAGGTAATTAAGTTTAATTATGCCTCTATGGCTTGCACAATTATGATGATTTAGTTGAACATACAGCTAGAGGTTCAGATTGCATAGGTTATAGCAATAGCATGGAGGCAAAATGTCTGTTTAATCAAATTAAGACAAAATATTTGGTTTCACAATTCGCTATCTGACGTGCATACTACTTTATCAATACTACTACTGTATTTTTTTTAAAAACTAAAGCATTTACTTCATGTGCTTTAAGGTTATGTTTGTATGTTTTATCACTGTCTACCTCACGTTGACCTAAATGTTGCTCTCTAAAACTAAATGTTTTAAACTCCTTAAATAATAATGCACTAAAATGTCACTGCTAACAACTTTGCATACATATATTCTCAACTTCCTGCTTTGCTGTCTTTGTCGTACAGAAACGATGTTGATAGTGGAAATGAAGTCGGCAACGGTGGAATGAAAAGCAAGTTCTGTCACGCTTGTGGGACCAAGTACCCCGTTGAATCCGCCAAATTCTGCTGCGAGTGTGGGGTCAGGAGGATGTGTATCTGATTAAAGTCCGAAGAACGGCAAAGTAGAGGAGAATAGGGATGCACCGGTACTCAAGCTAGCGTCAGAGTTTCACCAAGGCTAAGAAGAATTAAAAAAAAAAAAAAAAACCCGTCTGTCTTAATTTTCACTCGTGGGACTAGTTTCCTGGCAGTAAAGTGGTTTAATTATCTAACAACTGTATGGTGCTGAGTTTCGGCGTAATCATGGTTAGTCTTTATTCATGATGGGGGGTAATAATACAAACATAAAAATATAATAACCATAACCTAAAATAAATTGTGCATTTAGTTGCTAAAGGCTGATAAATTGTGGCGGTGAACTGATGCGGTACAAATATAGGTGAAACTGTAAAGGCTCATGATGTCAGTGCTTTATATGACTGATAAAAAATAAATCCATGCAGTTCAGTTTTATTTAGCTTCTCTCTCAGTGCTGGATTGTCTCTCAGCATTGCTGCTTTTTTCCAGCAGCTTACATACATGAACATTACTGCCTTGAAACTAGAGGCCAGAGAGCGTTTGAGAATTTGTAATGACAGAAAAAAGTAGGGGACAACGCAGCCCTGAACAATAATCAGTACTTATAGAGGAGACTCGGTATCAGCATTTAGCAGATATTGGTGCATCTTTAGAAGAGAGTAGAGGGCAGGTGAGTAGGTAAAAACTAAGAAGTGGGTTGTTAAATGTGAAAAAAGGAGGTAAAGGAAAAGTGCTGGGTTACTCATTAGCGGTGATTTTGATTGCCCCTGTATCTAAGTCCCCGGTCAACCTTGAACTGAAATGCATTCCTTAATCCGCTCTGCCTCCGCTTCCTCTCAAACAGAATATGTTCCTTTTAAAGTGCAATATGATTGACTACTGAAGAAAGCAATGTGGTTTTCTAAAGAAAAGGTATTAAATTTTTTTGTCTTATCACCTTGTTTTGAGAGGGACCTTTCCAAAAAGTAATTAGCTGTTCAAGGTTCTTGCTCCCTTCAAGGTCACCTTACAGAAGAACTTCTCATAATAATACCATTAGAGACAAATGTAGCATTTATTCAATCCCTTTTATTTCCTCTCGTTTTATACAGTGAGTTATTTATTTTCTTATTCCCTTTCGTTTGTACTGAATGAACAATGACTGCATCTTTTCTTTTAATGCTCTACAAAAGTATCGTGTTTTTATTTGGATTTGTTTGAAACCTAAATGCACCTGGATGTGTTGCAGTTGCTTTTTTTCTTTACAGTGTTCCTACTGAGTCAGTATTTAGTGCACTAAGGCATTTTGGGTCAAAAGTACAGGAACACTACTGTCATTTTAAGCGATCTGTAGGCCTATGGTTGATGTCTCTACTTGGTCCAAAACACTATTTATGACCCCACAGAGTTCATTTGCAGGTGGGATACTGAGAGAGAAACGTCTCTCCTTAAGGTGCATTGGTAATTTAAGCGATATATCAGCTCATTTAACAAGGCATTTGCTCCAAGAAAATAAACTGTACTGTATTTATGTTACATGACGAGAAATGTTGACTGGATGGGTATGTTTTCCTGTACTGATTGCAATGGTTGTTAGACCAGATATGGTTGTGCACTAATACCATGTATATCCACCATCAATAAACTTCTATGAAGATGGCTGTGATGCTGTTGTGAGTGTCTCGTTAAGCAGTAGAAGTACTGTGCTGCACAAAGTAACACATACACCATAACTTTCTTTTGGATATAAATATATTTTAAAAAACACATGCCATGTTTTATACAATAATAGTTGCCTTATCTGCTTAAAAATACAGACATTTAATAGACAGAAATTTGTTACAAGTTAATATGTAATATATGGGACTCTACAAGAAGAGAAAACAGCTGCTGAACTGAAGGGGGGAGCTGGGAACAGACTACATGCTTCTAGCTTTTGCATTTCTTGTGCACAAACTAACTAATGGCCTATTTTAGAATGATTGTTCTGACTTCTCATGCTGCAGTGCATTCTTGAGATACTTTTTTATTTATTTTTTTTAATGTGGCAGTTACCATTAATCAAAACAACGGCTTAATGTGACAAGAAAAGCTTCTATGTGTTCCAGAGGAGAATAATGTGTATGAGTGGAACTTAGCCATCTGTGGCAGAATGTGCTTTTAACATATCAATCATTATTCAATGATTAAGCAACACAGTGCCATCTATGAGAAACCTGACTTGACACTCTGCCTAAAACAACTCCCCTTACAGGAAAGAGGAGGAAGAAAAAAAAAGGATCTTAAGATAACAAACATTTGACAGGGTTAGCCATTCAAACCTAAAGTGAAAGCAAAACTGTATTTAAGCCCTTTAATATTTCCTGGTCAGGCTTCAGCACTCATTGCAAAGTGCAAGTAAATGTCATAGCATATTCTTTACAATCTACTTGCGTAGAAACATCTGATTAGCTGCACATTGGCAATTTTAAATGAATCTTACAAAATACTTTCTTTTTTGAACACACCTTCAACCGTGTAAGAGCTTCATTGTGCTGTGCTTCATGCACATTGTACAGTCCATGAGACATCCATGTGAATTCTGCATGATAGCAAATGGTATACGTAATACACAGCTGGTCCGAAGCACAGTGTGGGAGAGTCCAGTACGTTGGGTGAGCTTGGAAGTTGGCTTAATAGCTTGTTTTATTGTAGCTTGGAAACTTATCTGAAGAGTCAGTAGTCATATAGCACCCAAAACAGCTGCAAGAGAGATATACTAGTACTTTACAGGAAAGCTTAGATGAAGTGAAAGCTTCTTCTTGCATAATCCCATGAAGGACTGTGTAGTAGTGAGGAACTGGCAGCATGTGCAAGCTTTTTTTTTTTTTGCTTCACTCTGTGCTTGAGTTGGATCTCATAGCTGCTAATAGGCTATTGAGAATCAGATAGCATTCAGTCATGTTAGAAATCATTGCCTGGGCTCTGCAAAGTTTTCTAGTCTCCTTCCTGCTTTTTCTCTCCTCGGTCCCTCTTTGTCCTGTCGCTGTCCTCTTCTTCAACTTTACTTTGGGTTCTTTAGTCTGGACAATAAAAATCAACACGTGCTTGTTAGTTTTCAGTCACATGACTTGACATTCACATACATACACGAACATTGGTTAGGTATTGATACATCAAAGGTGTTCAGAATGAGAGGCGGGCCTCTCCAGGGCGGTACAAGCTGTCTCAGGAGAGGCTCAGTGAATAGAAGCAAAGAAGTTTTACAATAGTCCTCAAAAGGAAACCACATCAAACAGCTTACATCTTGTATACCTAAAATGCATGTAGTGTTGGTGTCTTTCACTGCCCCTTTGCTCTCTATATGTGACATTGTTCTGCTAAGTAAGTTATTGATATACCTCTGGACGTAATTAGCCACGTCAATCTGATCCTAAACCTACACAATATTTGGCAAGTGGGTTTAATGTTGTGTCAGATTGGTGTATATTATTTGATTAAAGAGATGGTTCAACAACAGTTTTGAGGGAATTTGTGATGTTTTTTCCCCTACTTTCCCTGATTCAGAAACTAATGAATTCTTTTTTCAATGTACTTTGTAAATTTTAAAGTGAAATCAAACTGAAATATTAGGCTGTTTTGGCTCAGTTGTTGAGTTTCTATGTCCACAGATAGCCACGGGAGAGGAGGGGAGCATTTTTTCCAAAGTTTTTCTGAGCTTTGATCAAAGTGCAGTACACGTATGCTTGATCAAGGGATGGCCTTAACACAGTTTATAACCCTGTCATGTTACAAATACTGATTTTCAGCAAATTAGCTCCGGTTCTTGAACTGGTTCCATTCAGAATTCTTGGAACTAATGAACTAGCCCTTGCTTCCATCAGTTTTGAGTGGAACCATTGTAGTCAGTAAAGTCAGATTGTAGTCAGTGGCAAAATGGTGGATCGCATTGATTACCTGCAAGCTTTTTGTCTGTTATAAGATGTTTGTTTTTATCCAAAATCAAGCCAGGATCAACCATTAGTGACAACGTTGCCTTCTCCATCCTTTCTTTCCAACCTGCAGAATAGGACGCGCCCACTGATGCCATTGTGGTGTTTACTTCAGGATGAGCAAAACCTGACATCTTGCAGGAGCAGAATCTGTTCCACGTTGGTGGAAAAGGGATAAATGTAAGCCACTGTTTCAAACCTGTGCAGGTCTGCTTAGGCCTGAGGCTTTAATAAGGCCGTGGTTTTCTCTGCTGCATGACTCAGATGTCAGCAATGAGCCTGAATCATCAAATCTGATCCTGAATCTCCACTTTGAAAAATGATGTCTGGGTGAACTGCAAAGTACACAACTAATCCAGAGGAAAAGAGGGTGTGCTGTCTCACGACATTTTGCGAAGAAACAACAACTATTCAGTATGGCTAGAAAAAAAGCCAGAAAATCTCAAGCTGCAAATACAACCAGAGTGACCAACAAATGCCCAAATCACTACGCTCATTTCTAGTCACTGCTTCTCGATGAATATTTCCTACTACAAGTACATTTTCTACTGTACTGGCTCTGTCTAGCATCAAGCAGACAATTAGTCTTATGTTTGGATACACTCTCAGAGTCGACCAGCTATGTAACCAATCAATGAGTCACCCACTTTCTGGCAGAGGGAAACACTACAGCCTGCCAACATTCCACTGTCTTTGTCAATTAATGTGACACATCTGCAGAGAAACTGAAAGAATGGTTTTTCTTAAGTTGGTCATCTTGTTGCTGCCTGCCAATGTTTTATAAGAAAGATTATCAAAACGAAACCATTGACCCAGAATTTATTAAAGCTAGGATAGGGACATTTACTGGCATCATTGGGCGAAAGTTCCACACGAAGCTTTGGGCATATTGGACCTCAACTGGTCTGAGAGGAAACTAGACTTCTAGCATCTCCTCCTAGCTCAGTTTTCACATTATAGAAAATCTAGCCCAATGACAGGCGATTTTAGCCAATCACAGGGTGTCATCCAGATCAGGTGAGATAGTACAAATAGCAAAAAGAAGTCCATGGTGAAAGCATATAGTAGTGCAAGGGAGAAGGGTTTGAATCCCAGCTGAAGCTCCAAATTGATCTTGACTTTTGAGTCAACTACCATTGAGCATTTGTTTCCAGTTTTCTGCCGACTGCAGCTTTAGCAATAGACCGTACATATACATTAAAACAGTTAATGTGCTTAAACTCACCGGTCTTTCAAGACAACGGCAATGTAATGAGTTCAGGATAGACATGGTTAGTCTCTCTGTGTGGAGAAGTCCTAAATTCTTCATTTTGCAGGTCAATGTGTACAGGGTACTCGCAAGAGTCTGTGGAATAGAAGTATGTAAGTCATTTGCAACATTTCAATAATACAATACATCCCTTCAGTGAGCACAAAAACAGATCCACGTTCAGATGCACAGCTGAGCACTTGGGTCCTGCTTTGCATCATGATGGAGACTGTGTGGGAAGCAGATTGTTGCACAGCTAGGCCACTGTTCATGAGTGAATGTACAATAACTCCCTGACGATTTTAGCCAATCCATCATAAAGGTGTGAAGATATTTTATTTTCTGGTGGTCTGAACCTCCCAACATTCACTCAAGTGTGACAATGTACTTGTTGGAAGAGCCCATCCAGTGTCAGTTTTTGATAATATTTCAAACACAAAATGAAAGACATATACATTAAAAAACGCCAAACTACTGGATAAAAGCAAAAGGTACCATCACTGAGCACTTCATTTGACAACTACAAGACAGTGATTACTCACTACGTTTTCTGACGTGCAGCTAGGAGGCTTGTCCTTTAGTACTGGGCAGGGTACGTTTCGCAGTAAGGTTGTTATACTGTCTCTCTAGAAAGAATGAGAACAAAGCGGTCAATATTAGTGAGAATGTGTCTAACAAACATTTTTTTCATTTTGTCTTCCGCATATGTTTTAGGTAATTTGGGTGTTATTTTAAAGGTGTTTCCTTTTGGTGGCATCTAAAATTGAGATGCACTATGTTTACATTTTAAAAGTCAACACAAACAAAAGAGAACAAAGTTCAGATATTACAGATATTCACTGTAAACCTGTAGGCACATTATATGATAAGCAGTTTCCAAACACCACTTAATCAGTTTCTGAACAACAGGAAATGTGAAATGACAGCTGTGGCATTCCAAGGAATTAACTGTGAGTAAGTGTGACTTTTTTCTGAGAGCAATTTCAAACCAGTAAAGAAGAACTCTGTGAGCTACTGTGTCTCATTTACATATTTTCCGTTCCTGTTGTCAGACAACATGGTGGCTGAAATGCAGCCCTTGAAGACTACATCTACACCAGCAGCCACTTCTGCACTCCAGAACTACTGATTTTATACCTGCACTGTTGTCTGACAAATTTACCGTGTACAAAATCCACACACCTGAACAGCCTGTTTAGATCAGGACTAAAACCAGGAGTAATAATACAGCCATTGCAGTTTTGTGAATGTTCATTAACTTGCTGAAAAGGGGCACACTATGGGACCTTAAAATGTGTCTGTATCTGGCACCAAGCTCCAAAGCAGAAATTCTGACTCCATATGGACCACTTTACTGCCTCGGCTGAAACCAAAAGGTGGCCTTTCTTTTCCCATCAGGGCCCCTCAGCTTTGGAAAACCCTGGATGTGGACATTTAGCCTCACAGAATCAGCAACTTCATTTTTATACACTTGCTTTCATGTGATGTTGTTTTTTAATTGCTTTTGTTCTTATTTCTATTAATTTATATGGACATTTTGCTTTTTTTAAAAAAAAATTTCTGTTTGGCTTCTGCCTTTATTGATTAGGGCAGTGGAGAGAGACAGGAAAGGGGGGAGAAGAGTGGGGAAAGACCTGCAGCAAATGGCCGTGGTCAGGAGTCGATCCCATGACCGCTGCGTCGGGGACTAGAGTCCCTGTCTGTGGGTCGCCTTCTTATCCACATGAACTACAGGGCGCCCGTATTTTTTATTCTTTCATCTTTTTTTCTTTTTCTTTCTTGTTTTAACTTGCTCTCGCTTTTGTTTGACCTCACTGTTTGGCCTCCTGGTATTATATTGCCCTCTGAGTATTATTGTCTTGGCGTCAGCTGTCAAATTGCTACGTATCTGTTTTTTAAAGATGCTACATAAATAAAGTTGTTACAGTTGTTATAATGAAAACCAGCTTCTTTCCTTGTTTTGCTTTAGTTTCCTTGTATGACTGGCAGCACATTCCATAATGGCACATTCAGAGGCTAAAAAAAAAAAAAAGAAAGACAGCGGGGGAAAGTCCAACCTGACAAATGCTTAACATCTCACACCTAACATCAGGTTGCAGCTGCTTTTGTATAAATCACATCTCCAGTGTCTCAGCACTTTTGCTTTGACTTGTTTGTTTCCCTTTCTAGTTCTTCCATTTCCTCCCTAGAAATTTCACAAGAAAAATAATTAAATCTTACGTGGGTTAAGCCTATCAACATCATACTTGAAAAAGTCTGCAATATTTTGTGCTCAACAACTGGGATGCATCCATTCTGTGTTAGATGGGAGGGACCTCTTGAGCTGTAATGCTTACTTTTTCATTGATTACAATAAAAGTTAGTTGCCCCCATTGACAGAAGGTTAAAATAAATATATAAAGAATTTGTGTCTTACTTACTGTGTTGTTCAGATCAACTTCAACGATTCTCATGTAATCTTCTTGTATTTTTTCAGCAGGCCTTTTGCTGTCGCAAGACAGAGATGGAGGTAGAAGTAGGAGCACAAGGACACTGATGCAAAGAAGAGGCTGAGAGTTTAAGAGATGGAGGGAAAGTGGTCAGTCAAATAATCCAAGACATGTAACACAGTCTAAGTAAAACTAGAAGGACACACGCTTTGCTGTCTTCTCCGACTGTGAAATGCAAAAATCAGTTCACAAAACAACAAAACAAGCTGGAATGTCTGCACACCATCACTTAGGCCTACTCCATACCAGTACGAATATTTGACTCTACACTTAGACTCTGGTCATTCCAACTGAGATTTTTTAAAACCTTCTGTAACGCAGATTTTTTTTAAAAACTCTGCTTTGTGTACATCCACGTCGACACATATGACAGATATGTGTACAGTTTGCACATGTGCATTGTTGCTTTATGTAATGTGCATGTACCTGAAACAACTATTGCGGATATATAAACAGGTTTCTTTACATTTCGTTAGCTCTAGCAATGTTTTTCTGGCCAAATTCTTAATCTCTCCACAGTTTGAGCTGTAAATTGGTATGTACATTGGACAAAATATTCTTTGCACTTATATAAACAAAATTCAGGAATGTCATTGGACTCCTGGGTTACCCCTTTTCTATTAAACCGGCTAGTGCCTGACATAGCACCAATTATTTGTGTTTCCATCACCTAAGCACTGGCTCCAGGCTGTCAAAACTGGTGCTTAGCAAGCACCAAGTCTTTGCTGGGCCAGAGCTAAGCACCAAGCATGTCAGGGGCTGGGAGCGGGGTTATCGTGACCACCGAGACTGATGAATGAATGGGACACACAAGCAGTGACTTATGTCATTTTTCGCCAGGACATCTTGCCTCTTGCTCTGAGAAACTAGGTGTAGGGCAAGTTTTTGACAACTGACGAAAAGCAGAAAATGATTTCTGTCAGTTGTTTTCTTATAGATATCACATGCAGCTGATCTAGAATGAACTAATGTTATGCTCCAGAGAAAAAGGTGATGGACAGAACTCATCTGGTGATGCAACTCCTTCAGATCCTTACACTTTTCATCAAAGGAGGAACCCAAACAACACTTGAAACAGAGCCTTGTTTCTATTCTCCACATCCACACATGAACCAACAAGTCTAAGTCTTTGTCTTCAGGATGTTATGGTTTGCATAACAACAAAAAAAATCTACTTTTCATTCTGTGGCCACTGGCCTCTTGATGTGACCCCCACAAATGCTGCCCAAATATCACCACAGAGCAGTCGTTGAAAACTTTCCCAGAGGCACAAAGATCATCACCAGGAATGCTGAAATGTCATATGCAAATCCAGTATGTGCATGTATGTCAGGACATTCATTAAAATGAAGTTCTGAGTCACTGGGCTTCTTACTCAATGCTAACAGAGTAATTCCAAATTCCAAAGGGAAATGGTGCCACATTTACTCCACTACACGTGTTTAAAAGTTGCTTTAAAAAAATTTACACAGAAAACACATGCATGCTCATAGGTTAGTGTATTAACCATTGAAAATACACAAACCGTCACCGACGAAAGGGTTAAAAATGGTGCTTACACATCAGCAAAATAAAATCCACACTGTGAAAGGGACGATAGTAGCTCATGCCCGCCTATTTAGTAAAAAAAATCACCTGTCCTATGACCCAGTGCTGAATGCAAGACTTGCAATGAAGTTCTTTTTGTGTTCCATTTTATTCATCTGATTTGTTCCATTACCAAATGATCACATGGAAATCTGTCAGAACGTTAAGCTTTATTTTGAATCCCAAACAGTCCTCCACCAATTCCTGTAAACCCAGAAGCAAATTCCCGTAAATCCTTAAACCTATTTCAGTTTCCTTATGAGTGGCTGGCTGATGGGAAGTTATTCTCACGGAATTCCCCTTAGCCTGGAAAGCCCTTTAAGTGTCTAACATACAGCCAGTGAGCCAGTCGCTCGGCGGAGAAGGCGCGGAGACGGATGCGCACGTAGTCGGCTCCTGGTAAGTTTCGACTTAGCTCCACGCGTCCCACTTTGCATGTGCGCTTTTTGTTTTATCCCAGCACCAACCCTGACCCAACTTCTGCTTTAATTCGGTATGGATTTGGTGATTTAATTGCGATTTGAAGTCAGTGCGTCACCGGCTTTAGGCCACTTCAGCCGATGCTGTGCGCTTTTTTTCCTCCCTTTTTCTTTTTTTATTAAATTTACTCACCATTGGTCATTCCTCGTTCATGTTCACCGCTGGAAACGGACACCATGGAGTGCGCCTTCAACTTGCTTTATCAGATGCACAGTTTGCGCGTGTGGAAAAAACAGTCGTCCTCCTCACAAACCCTGCGGGTCTGGCGGCGTTGATTCCAGGAGTCCTTTCCCACGTCCTCGCGTTACGCAGCTCTGCAATCACGGCATGTGACCTGACTTCCGTCCTCACATCTGGCACTAAGGTTTCACTTTACCGCCAGATATATGAACAAGTTAAGGTTGACCCTCCAGGTCGCTTCTTGTGGTGAGCATTTCATTGCGTCTGCAGGACATAGCTCCAGGCGGATGGACTTGCGCGTTCAATTTGAGCAAATCCTCTCTGACACGTCTAAAACGCTGCTGGTTCAACCCAAGTTGCGCAGTCAGTTGTCTAAAGCCTTGTTCATTCCCTGAGAGTAGAATATCATGTTAGTCATCCCCTTCTCCACCCAGAGTTCTCATCTGGTGCTGGAAACTTTAGTGTATGTTCATCTTTAAACCTTTGCCCCCTTCATTCCTTCATTCAACCACTCATTCATACACAGTGTGATATCTCAGGCTGTTGCTGAGCTCAGTGACCCAGCCCACAGCAGTTTAGTGCTCTGATTGACTTAGTTGTTTTATTAATGCTGAGAAACTAGTGAGCTGCCAGACTACATGTGACATTTGTCACATTAACAGCATTGCATAAGGAGCAGTTGTGTCTCCGGCACCATGACCTTGTGAGAAATATCTGTAATCTGTTTGCTTTCACTGTACTTTCTTATCATTTCTGTGCAAGTGAACCTCCACGTCACTGACACAATTTCTGCATCAAAAATACTGCAGGTAGAGTCTGCTTTCATTATGATTTTAAAGCTTTCAAATGTGGATGTACTGTGTAAATGGGCCGACATTTTTTTTCAACCTGGAAGTGCACTCACATGTAGTTTTTAATTTGTCCTTTGGAGCAATAACAGACACTTTATCTGCCCATTTGAGACTACACCTATGCGCATAAGAAGATAACTCCAAGTTATCACAATAAATGACAATAATAAATGCCTGATAGGAGTTTATACACAACACTACTCATGTAGGCTACTGGCATCATTAGGATTTAGCAGCAAGAGCACCTGTGCACTCACTGAAAGTGACATGTGATGCCAATTAATGAAGCAAGTCTCAGTTTATAAATTCATCCCAATCTGCAGAGAAAAACTAGGGTTTCAAAGACAGAAGAGGCCTGTCCATGTGGTCTGCATTGTAATTATCCATGTTTGAGCGCGCATCATGATTTATTTGAGCATCATCAGGACTAGAGCCAGTGACCAACGGACCATCAATGATGTCTTGAATTAATCAGAAGAACCTGCAACATCAGGCTACAGGGCATTGGTTCGAAAGATATTGTGACATACATTCATGAGATCCGACATTCTGAAGTCGTGAAATAAGACATTTTCTAACATTCCTGAAACTTGGATTTTATTGATTATGAATGCACGTCATATCATGTACATTATAGAGCTAAGTGACTGTCACAAAGATCAAAGGTCCAGATTAACAATTTGCTGACGTCATTCTAGTGCCAGTAAGAGCAAGCTGACTTTAATTGTTATACGAGCAAAGTGTAGTCTTCCCATCCTGGTTCTTAAATTCTGATGATTCCACGTCTGTCTGTTTGGAATTCACTTTGTGACTTATTGTTATTATTATTATTATATTTGGGAAATAAACTTAGCAAAGCAGGTTAGTAGATGAAATAAGGATGATTTTAATAAAACACTTCTTTGTTGCGGTAAATTGCTTTTAAAAAAAAAAAGAAAAAAAAGAGTGAAATAACAAAAGCAGGCGAGGTAGATAAGATGAGAATAAGGCCAAGGGACAGGAGCACAGTATATGTTAGAAACAGTCAAATTAATTAGATCAAATAAATGTGAATAAAAAAGTATAAATGAAAACGTATGCCATACCAAAAGCTTTCTTCAAGAAAGATGTTTTAAGAAGTGATTTAAAAGAAGCTAGAAGACTTAAAGTGTCTGAGTTTAGAACACAGAGTTTCCTAGTGTGGGAACTGGGTGACCAGTCAGCCTCCGTAAGTAGATATCGGTTATCGAGAGGATACATACCAGATCAATAAATCAGCTAAGGAGGTGTGCCTTTAAAGTGAGCAATAAAATTCGAAAAACAAATCAAAATCTGGATTGTGTGTGATCGATGGCACAGAGGATCGTAGTGGATTCAACTCAGCAATGCAGTTTTAATGCAGGACTTGTTTTAACTATATATAGTGTTCTGTCTCCTCCTATGTTTGTGATCAGATATAAGATGTTTACCTTTTTAATGATGTCCTCTGTAATTTGCCAGCTAGGAAATCGTTTGCCCTACATGTTCTGAATAGCTGCTATACAAACTTCACACCATTGTCCTATTGCAAAGAAATTCTTAAATCTAAATGCTATACAAACAAATGAGCTGATATGGCAAAATGTGATAAAGTAGTTCACAGTGTAGCGAAGGAGTGAACTCTATCTGCATTTATTGATCTTCTTTCCTCTGATTTTGCAACACTGACTTTTACAGAAAGCCTGTTTCGATTTCGTTTGGAGGGATGCATGCAGGGATACCTGAAAAAAGCAAAAATGATGTGCAAAGTACTGCTCTGTGTCTCTAACTGTTGCTTTATTTGGTGAAAGAGGTGCTACCTGTTAGCAGATCAAAGATTATATCAGCTACTAATGGGGCTCTGCTGGCTTTTTAATAAATGGAAGTATTCAAATTTCTGTCTGTGTGTGTGTTCCACTGTTGGACTCTACAGTAATCAAACACATTCATCAGATTATGACAGCGTTGCCAGGAAGCGTTGCACAGTGGGACTGAAACGTGACCTGGGTAACCAAGACAGCAATCAAACACACAGATGATGTTCCAAAGCAAGATTCGTCTTGTTTCCTGGTGCGTTGTGATTCACTTTCAAACTATGTGAGGGATGTAACGACACACAGAAGGTGTGTAAACTGTTACATTTCTTTCCCTTTGTTTCTCTATAGTTACAATCGGTGTGCTGATGCAGAGTTACTCCCCTGGTTCACTTGTTGCTTTTCATGAATCGCTCTGCAGTGTTAACACGAAGCACCTGCAAATGACACTTAATGTTTGGTGTGGCCGCCGTGATATTCTCGACGTGTGAAGTGCCGAGAGGAATGCAGTCGAGCGTTTCTTCACTGTCCTTCATGCTGCGTTGTACAGACACCTGCACGGTTCTGTGCATCACGTACACTCAAATATTTGACTCAGGCGCTTACTGGAAATGACACGACAAGCATGTCAATTAAAACCTGCTTTCCCAAAAGAGAAAATTTCATCAACGATGTGGATTTGAGAATAACGAAAGAAACCGACAAGCAGCAGTGGAGAAAGACAAGAAAGACTATTTTCAACACAGACTAATCGTGCTAGAAAAAGGTTTGGAATAGAAAATGTTGTTCCAAAAAGTCAGATGTGATGTTGTTGTGGTTCCTAAAAAACAGATGAAAAGATGCCAGTGGTATGCTACATGTTAATGACAGGTGTTCGTGTCAAACTAGTTTTTCAGTGTTGTCAGGGAAGTTTCTGTGGTAATGAAGGCTTTAGCACACACACACACACACACACACAACTGTTCTTTTATATTTTCACATTTGTCTTATTGTCCATTTATTGGATCATTTGGGTTTGCGTTGAAATTTTCTGCTTTGATGTGTCCACACCAGCGTTTCAACTCGTTATTTAATTTATTTCCTGCAAAGCATCGGTACTTATTATAACACGTGGACCAGGATAGGTGTGTTTTGTTCTACTAACCAGTCAGCCGCTGGTTTTGCTTCACGACATCGCAGTATGAACTTGCATGAGATCGCTCATACATCACAGCGGCCCCTCTGTCACATTTGTTTTTCAATCAATCAGTCAAGCTGGATTTATATAACGCCTTTCATGCAGGTTAGTGCAGTTCAAAGTGCTTCACAGCTGACTGATCAGCTGATAATAAGACGGAACAAGTGTAGGGCGTAATGGAATGGCGGAAAAGTAGATTAAAAAAGCTACTTAAACGAGATTGAAAGACAAAACATCAAATGAAAACACACACACACACAAAACAGATTGAAAAGACAAAACAATCAAATCAAATAGAAATAATCCAAACTAATTAAATAAGCTAGAAATTATAAATAGTAATAAAAATAATGGTTAAAATATACTGAAAAACCAAACATATGAATAAATACAAACTAGATTAAAAAATAATTTGAAAAAATACCTAAAATAAAACAAAAAGACAGAAAAAAATGAAACAAAAATAGAATTTATTTTCAAAAAGATTAGAAACTTTAGTAAGACAAAAGACAAAACGTTCAAATGAAATTGAAATAATACAAACTAGATAAATAAGCTAGAAATTGTAGTAAAAATAATGGTTAAAGTATACTGAAACAACAAACAGGAATAAATACAAACTATATATATATATATATATACCTAAAACACAACAAAAAGACAGAAAAATATAAAATAATAAAAAAATACATTAAGGCTGCAAGGTGGCGCAGTTGGTAGCACTGTTGCCTCTCAGCAAGAAGGTCGCTAGTTTGCGTCTCGGTGGGGGCACTGGAATCTTTCTGCGTGGAGTTTGCATGTTCTCCCTTTGCAGTGTGGGTTCTCCCCGGGTTCTCCAGCTTCCTCCCACACAAACATGTTGAGGTTAATTGGTGATTCTAAATTGTCTGTAGGTGTGAATGTGAGTGTGCTTGGTTGTCTGTCTCTAAGTGTAGCCCTGTGATAGACTGGTGACCTGTCCAGGGTGTCCCCTGCTTTCACCCTAAGTCAGCTGGGATAGGCTCCAGCCCCCTGCGACCCTAATGAGGATTAAGTGGTGTATAGATAATGGATGGATGGAAAAACAATTTCAGAAATTTTAAAGACACTGTAGTAAAATATAATACACACTAAGTCTAACAAATACAAACAACATAGAAATAAAATAATACAAACTTGATAAAGAAACTAGATACAGTAGATTAAAAAGACTAAACATAGAAATAATATGGAATGATACAAGCTAGATTTAAAAGCGGCTCAAAATATAAAGCCACAGAACAACTGGATTTAAAAAATGGTAAAACAGATTTAAAAAAAACAAAAAGGAATCAAATAATAAAAACTAGGTTTAAAAAAGTACATAAAATGGATTTAAAAGAAAACAGTGAAATCAAATTAAAAAAAACTTGATTAAGAAACTAGATAAAATAGATTAAAAACAGACAACAAACAGAAATGAAGCAGAATATAACCTAGGTGAATAAAATCTAAACAATATAATAAAAAATAGTAAAGCAAGACTCAAAAATTGCTGAAATAGATTAAAAAGACAAAATTATAGAAATAGAATAAACTTACCAACGTGAAAACAATAAATTAAGTGGGTAAAGTAAAATGAGTACTGTCTATGAAATAAAGAGGTAAGTTTTAAGGTCACGATTAAAGATTTTACCACTTTCAGCTGCTTTCAGGTCTTCAGGCAGAATGTTCCAGATCACAAAAGCTAAACGCTGCCTCACTGACGATTTTACTTCTGCACAGTTAAATGCTAACAGACTCGTGCCAGAGAACCTGTGGGGCCTCACTAGTTCATACACTGTAGGCGTGAGACACATATTGCCAGTGCAAGGCCATGAAGAGCTTTAAAACAAATAAAAGAATATTAAAATCAATACTGGCAGAAGATGGCAGGCTGCCAATGTGAGGACTTTCAAACAGGTGTAATGTTTTCTCTCCCTCTGGTAAACACTTGGGTCAAAGAGTTCGGAATCAGCAGTGGATGATTTCTAGCATTTTGGGGCCGACCAGATAGCAAAAACCTGCTCGATATAAAGACATGCACCAGTGTCCCTCAGTGAGAGAAGTGGTTGCAATTTGGGGATGTTGTTGAGGTGATAATATGCAGATTTGGAGACAAACCCCACACGAACCTCAAACCACACCGAGATTTCATGCTCACCAGGTTGGAGTAAGTCCAAGGACGATTCATTTTGCAAACAGATTCTCTCACTGAGCTTCAGGGCCGATGATTAAAACTTTAGTTTCATTCAGGTTGAGCATTTGTCCCCCTTTTTTTAAAATCTAGTGCCAAAAAAGTACGGCGCAAAATGCAATAAGTAAAGTTTAATAAACCAAGTAAATTTATAGTTTAATTTCAAAGTTGCAGATTATTTCCAGTAAATTAACATCAAAATTGAGATAACCTCTAATGCTTCTTTAATCTGTATCTCAGGTTGTCTTTACTGAGAGATATTGCCTGATAAAAAAAAGCAGGATTATATCTTCTTTCGTAAATGTCAGTTCATTATTAACAGTTTTGGGTGTATCTCCTTTCTTTGCGAATCCTAACGTACCCCTTATATTATTATTATTTAATCTCATATTTAACTTAATCTGGGCATCACGTTGTTGCATATTTGATCACTGCAAGAAAACATGTAAATATTAAGTGACATGTTACATACAGTTTTATTCATCATTGTACCGTACTAATGATTCTTTCTTTCTTTTCTTTTTCCCTTTTTTCTTTTTTTGTGTGAAACAATTTAACCACTCCTGACCACAACATTTTATCAGTATTTTCAGTATTGAATCACAAAACTACCTCCTTTGTAATAACGAACAGATGAAATGTTGTGGTCATGAATAATAGGATAGAGTAGTCCCTTGTCAGCAATTCGCCAACAATCACAGCGATGTGACTAAGTAGGAAATGAGACATTTAGTCAATCATTCAATTTTTGCTCTTGCAATCAGATTGTATTTCGTGTGCACTTCAGTGCACTGTGTGCAGATTTTTACAGTAACAGACAGACATAAGGGTGTGACTTTGAAACATATCCTGGAATACACTGTTGCTTCATGTTCTTAAGCAAAAACGATATTACTGGAACCATTTCTCGTGAACTGTATTGCAACATATTTTATGAATGGGAAAGGTTTGACAAATGTCTGCGGTATGAATCAAAAACAAAACGAAACAAAAAAAAAACGTCTTTAGGGAAGCTGTTGTATAATAGAGTTCCTGCTTAACAAGAGCGTCTCTTTTTGCTTCTGTACTTTATCTGAGGAAAGAATCTATTTTTTTTTCTCCATCAAAACCTTAAACAGCATGTAAGAACAACGTGAGTGGATTTGATTTTGACGTTTTGGATCATTATGTTACAAATGACCTGCGAGTAGGCTCTTGAAAGTATTCGAATAAATGTGTGATATGAACAGTCGCTTACTCTGATATGCAATATGTGCTGTACAGGTCTCCTTCCACATATCAAACACCGTTATACTAAAGAGGAAGTGGGGCATGTGCCGCAGCATAAAATTCAATTTTCAGACATTACTGTACTTTAACTTTGATTAAGCAACAGTTTTTAACATGACAATGTTCTTGTGGATGAGTCCAGGTCTAATAGCACCTTTAGGAGGAATTCACTAACTGAGAGCCTGAACTCATCACCGAAGCTGGTTAAATTAAAGAAAAAGTCTGCAATTCGCTCTAAAATCTGATGGAGCATTTTCCCAGAAGACAGTAGTGGTTAGAAGCTGACTGTAGCTTTGCAATGAGATGTTCAAGGTCAGGTTGTCCTCAGTTGACTCTCTTCTGTATCATGTATCGCTGACCCTGACATACTCTGAAAGCATCCACCTGCGTCTTTGTTGTGGTTTGGTGCTTCATGGTCCTGAAATAATGCAATGGCTGTGAAATAACTCTTTCCACTGTGCTCCATCAGTCTTTGGCAGGACTCTGTGTATTTCGCACTTGAGAAATCACATCCCTTTAAGCAAACCCATATGTGCCCTACACGTCTGCGAATGCTGTTGTTGCTCTTGCTTCTTCACTGTTTTGGCTTCACCTCTATGTCATGCTGAACTTTTTTTTTTTTAAATCTCCCTTTACCTTCCCAGTATCCACCTGTGATCTCCATTCTTCTAGTCCCCGATGAAGTGGACTGAAGGCGACTTGTGCCGTTCAACGCTATGCAAAGGAATCTCTGGACACATACAGTATCCTTAATGCCAGATGCTAACTGTATTTGCCTTTTCTCTTTGTATTTGTAAGGTATGAGTTAAGTGGGCTGCAAGGTGGTGCAGTTGGTAGCACTGTTGCTTCGCAGCAAGAAGGTCGCCGGTTTGCGTCCCGGATGGGGCACCGAAATCCTTTTGTGTGGAGTTTGCATGTTCTCTCCGTGCAGCGTGGGTTCTCTCCGGGTTGTCCGGCTTCCTCCCACACAGTCCAAAAACATGCTGAGGTTAATTGGTGATTCTAAATTGTCCGTAGGTGTGAATGTGAGTGTGCTTGGTTGTCTGTCTCTAAGTGTGGCCCTGTGATAGACTGGTGACCTGTTCAGGGTGTCCCCTGCCTTCGCCCTAAGTCAGCTGGGATAGACTCCAGCCCCCCGCGGCCCTAGTGAGGATTAAGCGGTGTATAGATAATGGATGGATGGATTTATAAGTTAAGTCAGAGCTAAGTTCAAGAAAGTGAAGCCAACATTTACAAAATGCACTCTTTTAATTCATTGATCGAAACCAATATGTGAAGCCTGTTAGAGGGCTATGCACATACTCATAGAACTGGAGTTACAACTTAAGTTATCTCTATTTTTGTCATTTCTACTGAGTCAAATCCACCTAACTTCAGTTTAATTGATATTATCTCAAGCAAAAAAAAAAAACAAAGAGAAAATTTTTCTGAAAATCTACAAAAAATGGAGTTATCTATTTTTGCAAACAAACTCTTCATATACTCTGATTTTGTAGCAATTCAAAAATTTTGGATTGTTGTCCCTGAAAAGAGTATAGATAGTATAACAAAGCATCCACTTTTTCAAAACATGTAAATAAAAGAATCTGTTTGCATATGTTTTATTTGGAAAAATAATTTGGATATAGCTGAGGACACTTTATGGCTGCAGGGATGCAATCTACTTTGAAGATCTCTGGAAGTGGTACAAACTGCTGAACAATGTCGGACTGACCCAGAACCTGTAGTCAAAAGGAATAAACCAAAATGTGGATGGACATAGCGTGATCACTCAACTAGAAGGGCATCCTTAACTGAACAAGGAAACTGTTGCCATAAATGTCTCGAGTATACTGATTTTATGTAATGACTATTTGGCCTATAATGATTTTGCTGTAAAAATAAAAATAGAAAATACAAAAATGAATGAGACATGATACCAACTCAGTGTAAGTAATGGTCCCAGCCTGGACACTTCTGTAAAAACTGTCTGGCTTCACCACTGGCACTGACTATATGTGCTTTTTGATTTTCTTTCAAGATAAGTAAGTACAATTCTTCATTTAGCAGATGCTTTTATTAAGAGCCACGTACATCTGAGAGTAGATACAACACAAGTGTAATGGCAAAATACTGCATCTGCATGAAGAACGTCAAAGCAAGTTTCATTAAGTTTCATTAAAGCTGAGCGGAAAGGTTACAGGCCCAATGAGAGGAAATGTGTTTTCATAACATCCAGGTGAAAGATTAGTGACTGTACAGGAGGAAGAGGAAGTTGTTCATGTCAAGAAGATTCTAGGAAACAGCCTTGTTGCATCCAGTGTGTTTAGACTTTTAATGTCTGATCCAATGTGTTTAGTCTTCTAATGTCTGTGGATGAGTGCACCCTGTACCCCCAGCTGTTGATTGTCAAGCACGAGATTGTTATACTACAATTGCAGCGAAGGCCACACCTGTACATGTATAAGAACACCATGCTGCCTGCACTCATGTGTACTCTCCTGCAGACTGCGTGCACTCTGTATGACTGTTACCTTCAAAGCTTTGAATAAAACAAGACAAAGACAACTCCGACTACTGGACCTTATTAAGATCATAGCAAAAAAAATTTCCACAACACAAGCAAGGATCTAGTCAGGAGAAAACAACCTGGATAAGTGCCATAAAGCAAGATCAAGTGTGACAGGACGTTGGTGCCTATGGTAATATGATTTTTTTATTTTTTTGCTTTAGTAGCAAACACATACTGCCTTGTTTCAGATGTATAAAACTATTTTGTTGTACCTCATAGTCTGAGGTTACTGATAAAAGCAGCCATCTCTAAAGCATAACTTTCCTTTCCTCCACCAGACACCGGAACATTATCTTTTTCCACATTTTTCACTAAATTAAAGACTGTAATGTAGCGTGCTGTTGTTTTGTCTGTTTTCATTAACCCATTGGTTAGTGACATGGAGCGCTGCACACAAGTTTCATTTTATGTGTATGAGTGTATTTGAGGATACATGAGTGAGTCTGTTTTTCCAAAAAAGTTATGGGTAACACACATCCCATAAACACGAGAACAAAAAAAGCACTTCAATTGGTGGCAAGTGGACTTTACCACAATTTAAAAAATAAAAAAAAAAAATGACCACAGGCATGCCAGTGACATGACTGTGCAATGTGTCAGGCCAAAGTGAAAGGAGAAATTATAAAAAAAAAAAAAAAAAAATGACCACAGGCATGCCAGTGACATGACTGTGCAATGTGTCAGGCCAAAGTGAAAGGAGAAATTATATAATGCTTTACATAAAACATCTCCAGGGACAGACTCTTTTACAACTGTGTTCCATTTATGACAGCATGGAACAAATATTTATGAAGGCCTTTTTGTAAACCCCTCTCACAGTCTGGCCTTCAGACCTTGAGTGTGCTCACATTCACAACTGTGCACACACAACATGCATATTTAAGTAAAACCTAATCAATCAGAGATGTATTGCAGCGGCATCTTTAATCCTTGACTTGACACTGAGGGGGGAAATGTAACAGAAAACACACAGACATTAACCTGTAAAGTATGAATTTGTTTGTATTTACAATAATTGAATGTTTTATAATATGCATTGATTTTGATTTTTGATTTTTTTTTGCTTAATGCAAATTTCCTTAAATCTGGAAGGTCTTCAACTTTGGAAAGCAAAACATATATCTCAGCTAATTGCCACCATCTAGTGGTAATTCTTTAAATGTGCATATGCACACACTTTGATACATCACATGTTTCGAGAATAAAAGAAAGTAAAAAGAGACAGACTGAAGACTGGAAAAAGAATGAATCTACTGTAAGAAAAGCTAACAGAAGTGAAACTGCATAAGACAAACCAAGCAAAACTGGACCTCATTATATTTTTTAAATTGACTCTCTTTGACTTTGATCAAACTTGCAAAAAAAAAGTTTCCGTTCTGTAAACAGGCTGGGAAACAGCAGGCAGAAAAATGCACAAGTATAAAGTGAAATCATTGGCAATATGTGTGAGATTTTAGTACTTATCTTTTAAATTCCCTTTTGGACGTAGCACGATTACGGTATGGGATGCTGGAACACTCAAATGAAATAATGTCTGTTTTGGCCATATGTGCAAGATGAAAGCAACAAACAATTCCATATGACATTACAGTGCAGAAAAAAAATCCAAGCAAAAAGGAAAATGATGCAACTAGACGGTGAAAGTGGAATGCAAAACCTCTTGAAACATGGATGAATTGTGATAATTAATGAGAATCTCGATTTCTGGCCACTGAGACAGTTTCCAACAGTGTCAGCTGCACTTAGGGGATAGAGGATGGACAGTGTAGCTCCAAAACCAACAAAGTCATAAAGCAGTGCTGCTGATACTGACATGAGTAAAAAATAAGCTGGAAAAATAAACATGTCTGATCTTTGATTCTTTAATCTTTATTTATAAGAGAAATCTGTTGCTTTTTAGTAACACGCACTGGTCATTCTTGCATGCAGTACAGCCACAGCTTTATATTTCAGTCATTCCCATAGCTGGAGGGTTGCTGTGACTTGCTCAAGGGGCTCTCATTATTAGTAATGTGAGACGGGCAAGCACTGTTTTTTCCACTATATATACACATTTTATATTTCCTTAGTATATGTTTGCAGCATGCTGAACTTACTAGTGTAACTGTCCAAAAGGCAGAGCAATGCTGGAGTAGAGGGATGAAGGACTATCATCACACAGCATGTACTAGATGTTTGCAAAGGTGAAGATGAACTGTTGCAGAAAGCCACAGCACAAACTGAAAACAAAAAAAACTTGAGGAAAAGAGTCAACAACTCAGTATTTCATCAGTCCTTGAAAGTTCTGGTGGCCGAATGCTTTCTATTTCGTTTTATTTGGTTCTACTTTAGCAACACCCACTAGCTGTGTATACCTTGTTGTAGTTTACTTTTTTTATTTTTTAAATTTTGCCACTAAGCAATAAATTGCTTTACATAACAAAAATGCCTTTTTTTTTTTTTTTTTTAGTTTGTTTGTTACACCCAGTTGACCCTAGCGTGCTGGGCCGTAACAGTCCTATTCATAAATTAGTTGTACGTGCAGAAAACAACTAAAATGTGCTCCATTTGACACCAATCTCTGACGATGTACCTGAGTAGAAAGTTAAAGCTGTAAGATACCAGTTGTTTACTTGTGGAAATGACTAGATTTATTCAAATGTTTTGCATAAAGTTTATCATAAATCATAGCAGTTTAGTGGGAGTGTAACTGTCCTAAAGACAGTAAAAAAAAAAAAAAAAAAAAGATTTCTACTCCAAGTTTGATTTTAAATTTTTTTATCATAGATTAAATTCATGCAGTCAATGTAATACTCATGTAAAAAAAAAAAAACACTACATTTTTTTGCATGTTTTATATTAGGTTTTATTATTATTATTATTATTATTATTATTATTATTATTAGGTTTTATTTTGATGAAGAACGTAAACGGTCACATGACCACAGGTTGGTTAAGGGGCACACCTGTGGCTTTATGGACCAGTGGAAAAAGCTCAACATACTCCAGAGGAAAACCAAACCGTCCCAAAATAACCATGTTCTGCACCGTCCGAGAGGCGAACACGGTAATTTGTGATTGTTTTTTTTGTTTTACCTTTTACTTGTTTCATATTTGTGTATAATATTTATCAGAGTGGATGGTTTGACGCGCTTGCTGTTGCGAACTAACGTGTTTGGATCCGTCTATCAACTGAAACTAGCTTGACAGACTCCTGTCTGAGTCAGTCTAATAACAGTTTCTGAACAACTTCATTAACAAGTGAACTAGGTGTATCTGAAACGTTTGCTGTATGACCTTTTATTTTTATTTACTTTTTTTGTTGCAGTTTTTACGGTGTCTGCTGACAAGAAGTGGAAATAAACGTTCAAAAGATATCTGTATGATGCGCGGCCTTCATTTCGTTGGACCCATGTAGTTACACGAAGCAAACATACAGTAAATACACTCGTTTTTTTATTCTTCTTTCAAATAAAGTTATCATTTTGAATAATTGAAAAGACTTACTTGGCTTATTGTTGGTGCAGTGGCGGCACATGTACATAATAAGGTAAAATAAAATAATATAGAAACAGCTGTTTATTGCTGAAGAAAAAATTCAATTCAGTTCAGTTCAGTTCAATTCAATTCAAATAACTTTATTTATCCCCTAGGGGCGATTCAAAACCTCACTGAGTATTTAATGTAAACACATAAAAATAGTGATAATATAAAAAAACAATAAACCACATCTTAAATATTGCATTATATTACATTGGTATTGGCAGTAAAGGGAAAGAAAAATAAGCTAATGCAGATTTAGATCATAAAATAAAGTAAGGATAAAGGGTTTAACCCTTAACCTTTTTTAAGCTAGTAAAATTGACTGTGTGGAACACTAAGCAATCCAGGCCTGTAAAAAAAAACTAGGTGTGTACGTGAAAGGTGAACATGAGGGAGATGATGGAGTGCAGGTCAGGTGATATTATCATCATAATCCCAAAGGGATGTGGTTGCCATGGAGTTTGTGTGTGTGCAGGAAGGGGTTGGGGGTGTGCAACATTGTAGGTGGAGGAAGTAGTGATGGGAAGATTATTCTTTTCAACATCACTTCGTCTTAGATGACTTTTAGAACTTGGATTTGGATATTAAGTGTTTGTGTCGGGCCAGAGGTGGGGCTGCGCGTGCAAGTGGGTCATGCTTGAGGTAGGTCTGGGAATAAATAAATGATGTTTGGGGGGGGAGGGTTGTGGAAGGGGACTGCCAAGGATGACCTTATGGCAAGACATTTAAATGACATGCACACATGCTCAGGATGCAGCAGTGAACCTCTGCTGGGCTCTAAAACTGAGAAAAGATGTGATTCACTAGGAAAACTGAGGCACAGTGTGCTAATCATATTACCTGTGCAGGTGCAGTAGCTCATCAGTGGTCACAAAGCAATGTGATCTCAGTGTGAATAGGCACATACAGTCGTCCTTAAATGTATTCATACCCTTCCATTAAATAAAATGCTAAATTCACAACAGTCACTCAATAAATTGAAACTGAAAAAGTAATAATATACAAAAATTTGCTAAATTATAATTTAGTGAAATAAGACATTGCTTTTGAATTGTGGTGAAAAGGAATAATTAAAAAAGAAAAAAACAAACAAAATTGTCCTGGACAAATTAGAGCACTTTGCTAATGAGCAGTGGGCTAAAGTCAAAATACCTGTCAACAGGTGCTGATTGAGAGTTACAGAAAACACTTGATTGCAGTGATTGACTCAAGGGGTTGTTCAACAAAATATTAGTTTACGGGTCCCATCAGGCTTGTTTGCTTGTTTTTGTTGTTTTTAAAAAAATATTTCTGTTGGACCACTATTCAGAGGCAATGTCATGATTTTCATTAAATTTCTATTCATTATTACTTTTGTCAATTTCAACTTATTTCAGTGACAGCTGTTTTTTTCCATTCCATTCCATTTGAGGACGACTGTAGGTCTGGGAATAGATGAATGTTTGCATGGAGGGGGGTGTTGTTGCAGTGGACTGCCAAGGATGACCTTCTTGCAAGACACTTAAATGACATGCACACATGTTTATGATGCAGCAGTGAACCTCTGTTGGGCTCTAAAACTGAGAAAATATTTGATTCACTTGGAAAACTGAGGCACAGTTTACTAAACATGTCACCTGTGCAGGTACACTAGCTCATCAGTGGTCACAAAGCAATGCAATCTCAGTGTGAACATGCACATATAAAAGACATTTAATGTTTGAGGCGACTCCAACCCTCTTCCTACCACACACCACCTGAAGATGGCGCTCCGTATCCTCCTATGGTACGGCCGGGCTGCGCGTGCGTGCGCATGTGCGTGAGTGCGAGAGCGAGACGGAGAGCTGCTGTCTGCCTCCTCTCCGGCGGTGTTGCCTCCCTGTCGCTGCAGTGCTTTGCTGCTCTCCTCTCTCTTTCTTTCTTTCTTTCTTTTGTCGCTTTCGTACCAAGCGCCTCGCCTCTCTTCCTCTTTCTCACCCGTCTCTCCTCACATCCCTCTCCTCCTCCTCCCTGCGGATGCCTCAGCCTCGCACCCCCGCCCCAGCATCCCGGCAAATGGTCGATCCATCCCCGGCAACTCTGGACGCAGGACGCAGCGAAAAGGCGCACCGCTCCGTTTTGATCTGATCTGAGCACACTGCGGATTGACTTGAAAGAGGGGCGGACCAGGGACAGTAGGGAAACGAGGAGAAGCCCAACAGTGGCCAGGATCTCATTTCGGTAAGTCATCGCGTTATTTTCACTGCTGGACTAGAGTTAATATGAGCGGCCAGAGAAGGTATCAGGACCACAAACGCCACTGTTTTTAACCGCTTGTTTAGTCCCTCTTGCAATTTGGCAAGATGCGCAGAAAATTTGATCATGACTTGTGGATCATTCATGCTGCGTGGTTTTGGGAAACTGCTGGTTTAAACATGATGCCCTGCTTTTGATAACAAGCTTGCTGTGGAGCTCCTCTCAGAAACAAGCGTCCGACTGTGCTCAGATCACCCAACACACAACAGATATTTTGCTCCAGCTGACTGCTGACCTAAATTCACCATTGGCTGTGCGTAAAAGTGCTGTAAAGGTGCACAAGGTACCTTGTAAACAAAAAAAAATAGAGGTTAAACTCCCATGTCAGGTGGCTATTTTTAAAAAAATGTATTTTTTCTGACAACTCCATTTACAACCAAGACTCAAGTTGTTGTATTCTTTAAAATATCTAGACATCATGATGATATAGCATATGATTTACTCCTGCCCTGGACCAAATTCTGTGCCTCAGGTATTATAGTACAGTATGTTGCTTGTAAATCTCGTTGACTGCTGACACCCATCAGGTTTTATGGAATTGCCCTTTGTAAGTTTCTGGATCATGAAAGGTGATACAAGGATAACAGCATGGGTAAGACTCCATACCTTCCTCACAGCCATACTTGTGCTTTGATCAATAGACGTTTGCAGGAGGGGGATTGGGCGCCGGCAGTTTGTCAAGGGCATACAATTTATCCAGAAGATGATGTGGAGGAGAGGAGGAGGGGGAGGATGCTGTTAGGCATGCTGTGGGTACATGTTCAGCCTGCTGCATGTCAGCTCTTGGGCAGGTGCGTGATGGACAGCTGAGGAGCAGATGTACAACGAGTGAAGGGGTGTTGCTCTGTATCACATCAAACCCTTTGTTTTTCAGTCCGTGCTTGCTGCTTTGAAAGTACAAAACTTTGGGTTGAGATTTTGCGGGTGAGGCAGCGTCCTCTGTGGCCAGGTAAGCAGTAAGCTGTGTGAGAAGGAGAATACAACCCCCTCTCCTCCTCTAATTCCCCTCAAACTGACCTCTGGAGAAGGAATATGGGGACACAGATTTTTTTTTTTTCCTCCTCTCTCCCATGTCCTGCACATACAATAGCCGCTCAATCTGCTTCAGCCAACACGTTATCCACTTTTCCAGCACTTTAAGACATGACAGTATAACACTCTTTTTTTTCCCATGAGCCACACATCTTCAAGAAGTTTGGTAGATTATTTATTATTTTTTTTTATTGTTGAAGGATAAGCAGCGTTACAAAAGACCTATCACTGTGGGAACTGTCTCAACAATTCTTGTGCAATCTCCCTCCTTTACACACACACACACACACACACGCTCCATCCTCTCTCTAAGTTTCCTAAAGATTAGCTTCTTTTATGTCCAGTGAATGTCTCCAGTGGGCATGAAAAGCCTTGTCCTTCAACGCGGACACAGATTAAGCTAATTCACACAGCAGCGCGGGCCTAATGCCTTGCTGCGCTGGCAGAACAGAGCAGTCTTTATACTGTGGTAGCTAAGAGAGGCAGAGAAAGAGAGAGAGAGAGTGCAGAGGGGGAAAGCTAGCCGCCGGTGCCTATTGATCGGACGGAGGGGCTACTGGCAGGCGTCCACAGGATGGAGTGCTGACGACAGTCCAACAAGCTGCCAGGATGAGCTGGCCCGGAGTTGCCTTATACGAAGAGTAGTGCTGATGTGAAGGGAAGAGTTTGAATTATAGCTATCCTCCCCGTGGCAAAGCAGGGTCAGGGAGGATTTGAAAATGCTGTAACTGTTATAAATTACTTTTTTTTTTTCTCATTAGAAAGTGCAGGCTGGTTGTGGTGCAGCACATTGCTAGGTTAACAGATCAAATATTATTCTGTGACTGTCAGAGTTTGTCATTCATGTGTGACAGGATAGACATACACCAGGCACAGCAAACAGGCTATTCTAAAAGAAACCACATCCGTCATCTTTTGCAAACACAGTGTACCTGGTGGCAAATCTGAACACATGAACAAAATGAAGACGGACACCAAGAGAGGTACTAAGAAATTAAGGAAAGTTTGTTGATGAAGCAAGGTCATTTTAATCTTTTATATTCATTTGATCTTAATACTTAACACAGGTTTTGAGGAGGAATGAGAAATTAAAAAAAAAAACCTTTCACTTGTTTCAGAACTTTTTATAATTCATGTGACACTATGTGCAGTGAGAATGCGTTGAGACCACTGAGACCTTCCTACTCCAACAGTACATTAAGTAAGATGATGAATCCAGGTCCAGGCGTTCTGTTCTACTCCTAAACCTGACCTCTGACCTCTAAAGTAGACAAGGCAAAAAAAAAAAAAAAAGGTCTTCCACAGTGCCACAGTGTGCATGAATAATTTTAGCGCAGACAGAAGATACATTCCAAATCTCCACTATAATACTCTTTGATTTAGAAAAAAACTAGTGAGAAGTTAGTGTTTCCTCACTACCAATCTGTTTTTATTTGTTTTTAGGAAACTGAAAATTGGATTTAATGACTTGAAAGTATACAAATGACTTTCTTCCTGATGAGGTATGAAGCATGATGACAAATATAGCAGCTCTTTGAGGTGTGACACAAGCACAGAGCCTCATTATTGGTGATATGACATTAAGCCCCACTTATGACTCTTTCTCCTTGAAAACAACAAAATGGGTATTTAATGGAGAAACATCCATGTTTAGGTCTGTGCATCTCTAATTCCTACATTGCTAAAAGTGAATAAAATGGTCAAGAGATCGCTGTCAGACACAGAGAGATGAAAAATGGAGAGAAATGAATGCTTTGATTTGCCATTTTGATGCCCTGTCATCTGCTGTATGTTGAGCATGTTTTCTTCTATAAGTTTACTTGAATGCAATGCCAAACAGCCTCAGGCAGCTAGCTGACTGCTGATCCACACTTGCCGATGGCATCGATTGCATGTTCATGGGAGTGGGGTAGGTGCTAATTGACATCCACAATGTGCTCGTCAATCAGATAACTTGATGCTCATGTTGGTGCTTGGATGCTTATGAGCTCTTTTAGTAACATAAGAAACACTGATGTGTCTCTGCTAATGGGCAGTTTTACAATATTGCCATTACAATGGAATTGTTACAAGATCTCATACATGTTCCACATCATTAAATTTTTAATATCACTCCTCTGTCCCTCAAGGTTGCTGTGCAGTGCATTCAGCGCGGCTATTTGATAGAGATTTAGACAGGCGACAAATGAAAGGGGGAAAAACCAGGATAAAGTGTCCTAGTAAGCTGCTGGACCAGCATGTGCCATGGAAGTCGCTGGAACTCTACTGGAGGGATGAAGCAGTTTTTTTCTGAAGATTATTCCCTTATTTGATGATCCATTTGATCGAGTTCAGTCTAAGATCTCCCATAAGTGTTGAACTGGGTTGAGATCTGGTGACTGTGAAGGCCACAGCTTATGACTGACATCATTTTCCTACTCATCAAACCATTCAGTGACCCCTCATACTCTTGAGAGGGGCATTGTCATGTAGGAAGAGACAACTCCCATCAGGATAGAAATATTTCATCACAGGACAAAGGTGATCCTTCAGAACAGATTTGTATTGATTTGCAGCGACTCCTCCCTCTGAAGGGACAAGTGGACCCAAACCATGTCAGTATTACAGAGATTAGGAGGTTCAGGTTTTTCATTTAATTTGTCCTCCACCTGTACGCTTGTGTAATGTTTTAAATATTATTGCTCAAGGACTGTAGTCATGTCTGCCCTTCACACTGCTGGTCTATGAGTCCATCTCAAAATGTAAAAAAAAAAAATGTATCCAGTAGCTTTTTGGAGAAAACAGGCAACTGGAAACAAATTTCTTTATGAATGTAACATTTATTTCTTTAAAAGTATAACAGCTTAAAAAGCGGCCGATCTGCAGTTTACAAGTATTTATAACGTAGAAACTCATTAATTGTTACAGCAAACATAATCACATTACTATGGTGATGCTCAATGTAAGAAGCTGATCTTAATACATATAAATAATGTTTAGGGGAGCATAAAACATCTTTTTTCACCTTTGGCTTAACTGAACACGACTAAAGTGGCTTTTCATCATTCTGGTTGAGATCCACTAGACAAATGATCGTGTGTTGTGAGCAGCGCGGTGTGGTCATTGGGGGAAGCCAATTTTCAACCCAAAAGGTCTAAGTTCAAGGCCCCATTTATATCACTGGGGTGTCCTTGAGGAGGACATTGAATCCCTCACAGCTCAAAGCATGTCAGTTAGACACTAAAGCAATGACAAAACTTCCTATTGGGGGATTAGTTGGGGAAAAAAGTACTGCTAAACACACAGCCTAACAAATCAATGGCCGCTGTGGGAGAAGTACTTGGAATGCTGCACAAATAACCTTTGAGGTAGTATAGTGAGGCTTTCTCCTGATATGACATGACCTCCTTTTTTCATGCTTGCCTGCACCATTAATGTATCCTCGCCATCTGCTGACCTTCACATTAAAGCCAGAATAAATAGGGAAAATTATTTGTAGTTTAGAGGTGAATGGAGTGGACAGTGTCATTACATTACTGTAGCTTACACTGGGCCACGCAACTGGCATAATCTGCCTATTTAAACCTGCACTTTTCCACTTTACATTTCAGTGGCTCCATATGGCAGGATCTAATTTAAGCGAAAGACTACAGCTAGATGGTTCTTCTACACTGTAAAACACTGTACGAATTTAGCTGCATCAACTCACCATGTTTGCTAATGTA
>NW_007577799.1:903615-917100 GCF_000690725.1 Stegastes partitus | reverse complement strand
CAAAGAGTTCCAGTCATTAGAGGCAGAAAACTGGAATGAGGATCGACTGAAAGCTCTTCTAACTTGAGCGCTTTTGACCTGATGCAAGCATTTGAATGCATGAAACCCAGATAGTTCACTAAACTCATTAAATAAAGTTTATTAGAAACACAACTCCTAGAGTTCCTAGAAAGCATGGTTAGAGTTAGACTACTTGTTTGTAGTTTGAACAAAACACAGATGATAACTTTCTGTTTGTCCAATGACTTTTAAAAAAAGTCGTGATTGTTTTCATCCATAATAGTAAAATTTTGTGAACTTCTAACCACGACAAACTACCGAATTCAGTTCTTACCCCCATATTTTTATTATTTGTAAAAAGTCAATGGGAGCATCCAAAGATGTTGCCTTCTGTTGTCTTCTTACTCAGATGTAAAATGGCTTCAGCAGCTGCAGCTACACATTTTTTTAGGTTGATAGAAAAATCCACCCTTTAAACTGAAAAACTGTAAAATGCAAAGCAAGTCTCCAACTACTGACTCAACCTAATATCTTCCCTTTATTGAACTTCTTAAGTTTGGTGAACTCTGCTAGTTAATTTAATTTAAAAACTCAAAACAATGTTGAACAAACAACATCAATGCAAGCACATTTTAAGGCAACGGGTGGACTTCTGCGTCCAGTTAAAAAAAACTTAAAATGTTTTACAGTGTACTCACTTTGGGAAACAAGCGTTAAAATTAGGTCATGCGTTTGTTGGGATCGCTAAATGGCATCACCTACAAAATCTGGAAGAAGCTCAGGCAGCAAGTCGGCATGAAGCCTTCAGCGTCCATGAGCGTTTTATCCTCCGATTAGTAATGTATCATACACTTTTTTTTTTGGCACTGTAGAAGAAAGAAAGGAAGAAAAGTTGTCCACTGTTAACGATGCTTTGGATTTATGGCTCGATTTCCACTGATGCCACATGTAGTAAAAATATATAGCCTCATAGTGCTGGAAGGTGGTAAAAGGTAAAACCATTCACCAATTGCTGTGTATTGTATATTGTAGTGATTAATGAGAGCAGGACTTTGAGGAGCGCAGCAGGAAGAAGACAGGGAGAGAGAGAGAGAGAGAGGGAGAGAGAGAGAGAGGGGAGGTAGTGATGTGTCAGTGTTGGACTGAGTCCAGCGAGGCAGCAATATGTGTGAGAGAGACACACACAGACAGAGAGAGGAGGCTGTGTGGATGCCTTCTAGTGTGTCTCTGCTGCCGACTCTCCTCCCATCTTCTAATGAGCTCGCTGCAGATGGGACTCCCTCTGTCAGCCCACTGCCCTCCTCCTCTCCCTCCGCTCCGTCATCCTCCCGCCATCTCTTCCGTCTTCAGTGCGAGGGAAAACAAAGAAAGATGCAAAGAGATGAAATGAAGAAAACGAAAGAGGCAAAAGGGAAGATGAAAGAAATGACAAAAAAAAGCACAAAGACGGTGGGGGGTTAAGGACGCAGGTGGGTGAGGAGAGAAGATTCACGGGAAACGGTAAACAGTTAAAAAAGACGGGTGGTGGGGTGTGAAGACGGCGACAGAGCTTTTTGAGGAGTGAAAGGGGCTCATGAGCAGTGAGAGGAGGCTGAGTGAGAGACTGGGAATCAACAAATGCAAGAAGTGGTAGAAAAGTGTGAAGAAAAAGCGGAGCAGCAGAATGTGACGAGGAAAACCGCCGAGCTGCACCGCGCTACAGTGTCAAAAAAATTAAAAATGCTGCATATTAAAAGCTAATGATACGTGTGCAGCACAGGCCCTGCAGTGAAAGCAGGCTGCGGTTGCCTAGCCGTGACATCACGACTGTACCTGCCACACTGTACTTGCTAAGTTGAATTAATAATTGGCTCCGTTAGTCGGGGCTGCCACTTAATTGAGCATCAAAGAGACGCTGTAGCTCGAGCACATATCTTCTTGATTTCCCTGGGCAAAAATATAGCCCAGAGATGCTTTGTGGGTGTACATAAGACTGGTGTGGAACTGCTTTTGTTCATCTGCTGCAGTGTGTGATTGTGACCTTTATTGCATGTATGGGGGTTTTGCCATCAGGATAAATATATGTCCAAAGGTTGGTGAGTGTTGTCCTTTTGTGCACACAGGGGTGTGCGTGGCTGCTTCCACTCCTTTTTTTTTTTTTTTTTTTTAGCATCCAGCTCTTTGACATTCTGTTAATGCGGTTGTGTCTCCTCCACCTATCTGTTCATTTCTGTTGCTCTATAATTGACTAAAACACAGGATCGTAGCTTCCTGAATTGACACGCACTCTGACCCAGTCGGTGAAACCTAGGTGTGAGAAAGTAATTAGACAATTTCCACAGTGTGGATAATTGGTCTGATTTCCAAAGATGCTAAAAAAAAACAAAGGTTGAAACAAGAGCTGCGGTTGTATGGGTCTTACTGTGCCTAACTGGAGGAAACGTGAGAGCTGAAGTGAAAGTGTGTGAGAGAGAGAGGAGAAAAAAAAAAAGATTTGGCATAATGACATGTTATGTAGCAGGAAGCAGGGAGATATATTGTTGGCTTCATCTATAGACTCTTTGCACAGCAACATAGTATTATCTTTCTGGCTGGTCAAGTGGGAAATAACATGTTTGATGGGATATGAACACCTGCGCCTGAATGTATGTGAGCGTGTGGGCGAGTGCGTGTCTGTTTGTATATTTCTTGGCTGTTCTGTTAGATCTCTGCTTTCTTTGTCTAAATAAGGACACAGAATGATATTGATGCGAAACACCTGAAATTAGGTCCAGCCAGCATCGACACAGCGAGCAGTCTGACCTGCGGCTACAAACCTGCAGCCACCTACAGAGAAAGTAGAAGCTGCTGCAGGGCTGAGCTTGTGACACCTGCAGAAAATGAGAAATATAAATAATCATATATTTTAGTTTGTTGTTGCAGAAGTCCAGTGTCAAGGTTGTCGAATAGATTAATTTAGGGAAGGAAAGCAAACTTCAGTGCTGGAGACGGTGAGCGTGACGTGGCAACGACACAGCCAAGAAAATACAGTATTTGTTGAAGGAGAAGTGAGCAGAAACACACCAACACCAAAGAGGATAACAACACTAGCTTAGATGACAAAGATTTATTGCCAGCAGAAGACTTCTCGTTTAATTTTGAGCTTTACTGTCATCTGCATGTAGTCAAGTGGCAGCAAAAGGTGAGTGAACCACGCTAAGCTTAAGCTTAATGTGCTGCTAGTGGCCTGCACATTGACCAATCAGTTTCCCATCAACTGACAGAGAAGTTACTTCTTCTCACTCTTTTTCGAATATGTAGACCTTTTGCGACATATTTATTTTGCTATATGACTTTGTTTTGTATGTATGTGTATGGATATTTATGTGTATAAGTGTATGTATATATATAATATTAATCCTTTGTTTACTTGGTACTTGTCTTTTACATATTCAAAATAAATATCTCAATCAAAATCAAATCAAAAAGATATCAAAGAGGCAAAAGACACACGATAAGTCAATTTTTATTTTACAAAACATGGTTAAGGTGGCACATTCACAGTAGTATCTGTGCAAGCTTAATTTGCAGTCAGTTTGTGTGTCACTTTCTTTGAGTATCCATGTGTGTCTGACACCGCCTCTGCAAATTTTAGTGTTTAAATACACTGTCAGTGAAAATAAATGTTCTTTTTTTCAGGTTTGGACACCTGTAATTAACAGTTATATAATATCTGCTGAAGCTGTCAAAATCTACAGATTCGACGAATTATGTGTTTTTTTTGTCAGCACAAAAAATGAACACAGTATTTTCTGATGTGACTTAATTTAAAAATACAGCAGCTCTTCTGATTGCTATTGAATCACTAATAAGGAGGAATAACTGGTAGTTATGGAAAGCATTATATCTTTTTTTAATGTCTAGAATTTTGAGGGTAGTCGTCACTTGCAGTGTTTGATCATCCAAGATGGCTAATTATTAGATCTCTAAAATTTTGAAACCCCTAAAGAGTTAAATATATATAAAAAAAAATCTTTCTAGTTTTGGTGCACATTTGCACAAGATGACTTTGAATTAAAGCATATGCCAAGTCCAAAGCCTAGTGGAAAAACTGCATGCTGAACTGCTGAAACAGTCGATTGAACATGAGATATCTGGTGCGGAACTTAGAAATGTCTTTACCATGATAAACAAGCAGATGAATCAAGTTGTTTACTTATTTCAAAAGTTGGAAAAAAGTTATTTTCGGAGTCCTGCTGCTAGCCGATCGTGCAGCGGTAATGATAACTAATTAAACTTCATTTCAGAAGTGTGACAAACATGAAATAATGTTTTGCAGTGTCGGTTTTAAATCTTGCAAATGACTTCTCTTCACTTCAGACTCCAACTGTACTGCTACAACAACAATCTGTTAGTTTAAACTTTATGTTATGCAAACCGCTTTTAATGACTCGACGGGCTAACCTCTTAAATCATTAGGATAGTCAGCTGAACACAGAAAATTGTAAATATCAGAGAGATATTTTGCATGTTCACCGCAGAGGTGACCCAGCGTTACTGGAAAATACCATTAATTTTGTGAAACGTGGCATCATTAGTCTTCAAAATAAATAGTTACTTGCTTTAAATCAAATCTGGACTGTCCTTTGCAAAAAAAAAAAAATCATGTTGCTCTCCTCTCACTTTCTCATTCGCAAAATCTTGGGTAATCCCACACACACACACACACACACACACACACACACACACGCACACACCACACACAGAGCGGTGTATCTATCTTAAAAGCTTGAGGCCAGCCAAGTGGTATAAATGCCATACCCGATGCCTGTGGTTGGATCAGCAGACAGCCCATCAGCAGCACACACTGATCCTTATCAGCTGTGTATTGCTGTGGCTACTTCCACCTGCCAGTCAAACGCTTTCTCACATCTGCAGAAAAAAGGATGCGATGGAAATGATGGGAAAGACAGAGACCAAAAGAGATAGAGATCACACCGCCATGGCCCGTTTATAGATTGAGCCACCTCAGTTTATTGCTCTGGCGTGGTGGTGTTTTTGTGTGGAGTTGTGTGCGCTTGGATCAATGGAGGGGTAAAAAAAAAAAAAGGAAGGTATGGAGACAGAAAGAGAGGGACATCAGAGATCAGAGGCAGCAAAAGAAAAGGGCTGACATGAGAAGAAGACAAGAAAGGTGAGAGGTGCTTTAAAAAAAAAAAAAGGCAGTGGCAGCAGCAGCAGCAGCAACCACCTGTAGACCACGTAGGATGATTTGTAAGGAAGAAGCTGAGCGAAGATTTAACTGTGAGTGTTTCAGCATGTCTGAAAGAAGAACAGCAGCCGAAATAATGTTTTGACCACGGGGCGTTTTATTAGGTTGTTTATTGATGTGTGTTGACACTGGAGAGCTACATCCACAGTCGAGCCTCAGCTCCTGCTGTCCACATTATTCGATTTCATTTCACAGTCCCTGAGCAAACAAAGGCAGGTTTTCTGTCTAGCTACACATTGCGCTTGTTCTGAGTAAAGCTCATGTCAGTGTAAGCTGCATATACTCCATACTGAAATTCAGCATTTTTATTTATGCCCAGTTCCTCCGGGGGCATCCTTTGTTATACGGCTCGCCTGACAACAAAATGCTTTCTCTTAACTTAACAGCGCAAGTTTCTTCTGTTAGATGTTCTCAGATTAAAATACAAGTGAATCTCCCACGGACTGCAGAGACCATCAAAACATGTAGTTATGAGGATGATGAAGCTAAAGGTGCGTGTTCTGTTGTGTTGCTGGTGGTGGTCCATGAATTATATATCACAGACATCAGGAAGAAGAATGCTTCATGTTACGATCCTCAAGCAGGCAAGTGGACGCTGGAGGTACTCGCCGATTTGAAATTCAACAAGTGGGATAATGTTGGAATAAAGGATTTTTCATTATTCCACCCCAACTATTTTCTGCAAAGCTAGCGAGGTGTCACTGCAGAAAAGACTCAGAGAAAATCCTCCCAAATTCCAAATCATTCCTTTAAATCACTAATCATGAGCTCTGTGTACTTATTTTGTTCCCTCAGCTTAGATATTTTTGCATTTTTGAGATCAGAGAACTGTCTTCTCAGATGTCTTAATTTGCCTGTTATTGCATGCAAAAGATGAGCAGTACGCCTTCTCCAAGTGGTGCCAAATATAACACAATGTTGTGTTAAACAACCAAAGTATATCCATGCATCTCAGCTCAAGATCAAAATAAAACTGCTGAATTCAAACAGTTTCTAGCTATGAGACTGTCAAGAGGGTGAAGGCAATTTAACTGTATTAATCTGAGGCTAGAAATCATGTAATTTGAGGGTGTTACTGAATTAATGGAGACACAATAACTGCATTGATAAACACATTTGAAGCTATGATTTGTCGTTTGAGGGGTGAATATCTAACATATATGTGTTTTTAAGTTATTTTTTGGGCCTTTTTGCCTTTATTTGATAGGAAAGTCAAGAAGGAGACAGGAAAGTGGGGGAGAAGGACCTGCAGGAAAGGGCCACAAGCGGGACTTGAACCCATGACCTCTGCGTCAGGGACTATAGCCCCTGAACATGGGACTCCGGCTCAGCCAGTTGAGCTATCATAACTAACATGAATAACTAATATTGAGGAGTTATTTATTATTTTCCCCATGATGTAGCTTTCTCGGGTGTGCAGCGGTGTTGCATGAAATGCCCATAAGCAAACAGGAGAGTGATATTCCTAAACTAGCCATCTTTTTTTTTTGCTCAAGGTCACTCAAGTTGATTGGAGGCTCAGGCTTTGACATAATCGCTTCACCAGACTGCATTCAAATTCACTGTGAAACCTTGTTTTGCCCAGCTTCCTTCAAGAACGTATAGCGTTTAGTAGGAGTGCAGAACTCTGACATCCAATACCATAGCAAAGGGAATTTCATGGTTACTCATTTGGAATAAAATTGACTAATAAATAGCATTTGATGTTACTTCTTCATTCCCTGTGATATCTGGGTATACTCTGCAGATCCTAACTATGGCCAGGCTCTAGAACTGCAAGTGCACATTAATTTCACTCATCTGTCTTGTGTGGGTTGCATCTGCTATGTATAATTCATCAAGTAACTCTCTGTTGATATCCGCATATAAATTAACTTAGATATTGTGCAGCTCATGAATTTCTAACGATGTGTGTACACAGTGGCACCACAGTAGTACATCAGCTCGGCTGTTTCTTGCTCGCAAGAAATGAGGTGAAAAACATTTTGTGTTTTGGAATGATTTCAATCATGAAATGGGTAAAGAATGAAAAAGTGGCCCACAGGCTTTCCCGTGAAATGCCCGCGAAGCAGAGCCACCCCTCGCTGCTTAACGTACCAATTATGGCTGGGATCCGCCGGGCGTGCTTTTTGGAGATTTCGTCGGGCACAGGCGTCTTGGTAGCAGCACTGAAAGCAGAATAGGTTTGCACGGGCGTGTCTGTGTCATCATTGTTTGATGGTGGAGTCTTGATAGGAGCTACATTGATCCAAAGAAGAACAGAAACGCGGAGGAGGTTTGATCGCTTTAACTAACGACTGGCTTCATGCTCAGAACGGGAGATTGATTGAAAAAACTGGTTATGCGTGGGTTACTGACAACTTTCATTTGAAACATGCAACAAAGTAATGGTGACTTGGTATTTTAAAATGCCATCTGGTCTTTAACTTGTTCTGTCTGTAATTTTAGAATTACAGTTAATTTTCGTTGGCGTGTATGGTATATGTCTGCATGTGTTACTTTGCTAGTTTGGGGACTCAGTTTTTTGGGACTGTTTAAAACAAACCAAACAAATTCTGTTTGCATATTCTTTGTGAAAGAGAAAAAAAAGAAGAAAACACAGTCATTTGCAAAGACAAGATACCCCTCGCTGTTCTTTAGGCCAATTAGGCTCTAAATCTGCTGGGTTTGGGCTTGTGCCAGAGATTTGAAGGGAAAGACTTTATGTGTCAGAGAGAGGCTTTTGAAAGGGATTGAGAAAAGAAGACTCGCTGATTCCCAGAAATACACAGAAACTGCAAAGCTCGCACACAGAAACACGCACACACCATTCCTGTCACTGCCGTCTCTCTTTTCTCCCCTCACTTTTTCTCTATGGACTACAGACAGACAAGACGACACATATTCCAAAAGCGAGAGATAAACAATTGATTATATACACTGTAGTTGCAACAAAAATCCACTTTGCAGCCGGGGAGTTGTTCAGACACACACATGCATTTGTGTGCACAGACGCATAGACGGAAGGAAAGATGGAGCCACTGGCAGAAAACTGTGGAGGTGGGAGAGTTGAGTTAGTAACTCCCTGCTGCCAGTTTGCCTGTGTTATTAATTCTGATAATTTGACCTGCACTGCAGACGTGGAAGATGTTTTCTCAGCGGAGCCTTTGGCTCGGAGAGGTTTTTTATGCTGGAATGAGCTAGGTTTCCTCTCCAATAGATAAAATAAAATTGTATTGATTTCACATACACAGCAAGCAGGCAGGCTACCTCATCTGCACTGTTACTCTTTGTAGATGATCAATAATAATGTTTCCAGAATCAAAAGGTCACATTTAAATGATAGTTGTGATTTTTACCGTGTGGCAGTTACCATTTATGAATCTCAGTAGCTCTAAAATGTTAATTTTTTTCACCAGCGTTTTACTGCACAGTCCTCAGTAAGGTCAGAAGTCAGACTTGGCCACAGAACAGTGTCCCAAGAGCTTCAAGGGATTTAGTGTCTTGGTTAAACACACTTCTTACGTTTTGTTGAAATACTGTCTTGTGGTTCACCTGTATCCCTTTGTCTTTTACGTTTTCTAACGTAGCCTTCCAAGTGTACATTTAGAAGGAAAATTTGTCTTCTGTCCAATTTAAGAAATAGTAGTTATACTTAATTTTACTCCGTTAAGGTTAAATAATGAAGCGCTGATTTCCGCCTCTTCTTCGCTGATGTGTGACAACTTTGTTGAACTGTTGAATAATCTGGGATCACAAGGTCTAATGAAACCAAAGGCACCGTGAGGTGTTTGGCTTTGATCTTTTGGAGGTTCTTAGCCCGCTAGCACACCGAGCTTTAAACTGTTATGACGTCGGGGGGGAGGAGGGGGGAGCCAGGAGTGGAAGTTTTTAGATCTCGTCAAGTGTTTCAAAGTGTTACATCATTTCCATGTCTTCCACCAGGAGAGTATTGCAACAAACCCCGTTTTAAGTGGAGTCAATTCCTTTTTCCCCCCGTACAGGGTGATTTTGATAGGTCACTGAAGTAAATTTCGTGCCAGAGAAACACACTTGCGCATACGACGTGGCCACACACAGGGGGCAGGACATGCAAACACACACTTTTTTTTTCTTTCTGTTTTGTATATAGTGTAGGATGTTCTGCTCTCATACTGTGCAGCGAATTGAATTTCCATTCTCTCATGGTTAGTCAGGCAGTGTTACTCTTTCTCCCATTATGGTACATTCACTAAGACAGCGGGAGGCCGGAGAGAATACAGAGGTCTCCGCCAGCTTCTCCAGCGGAGGCTCGCTGCCCTCAGCCTCATGCCCAGCAGTGGACACGCTTTGTTGGCTGATTGGTGGGGGCCGAGTGGAGATGGATCCATGCTGTGTCTGGCTCTTGCACTTATTGTAGGTGTGCATATGACACACACACACACACACACACAAACACGTGAAGAGTGAATGTATCCCACTGTAATCAGTTGAAAAAAACATACACCCACTGTCTTGTTTTCTGCCTTTGTCGCATACACTGCAGGGTAAATTGAGGGGTGAGCAGGTTACCAGCAAGAGTCCGTGGTGCCATCGAGGTCCAGTTGTAGAGATACCATGGTAACTATTAGCCCGGTTGCTTTGGTTGCTATGACAGCACAAATATCACCAACCCACTGCAGGGATGAAGTAATATAATGGGCCAGCAGAGGGAGGGGATTAGACTTTGTGAGGTGTACATCAAAGTACAGCAAGAAGGCGTACTCATTCTGTTTGATCAATAATGGACTCGTATGACTGTAGCTGCTGCATGTAGTGGCACTGCAGTTGCGGTGAAGTGGCTTAAGAGTAGATTTCCCAGAGTATGCTGTCATTCGAACAATACCAACACATGCATATTTCTTTGTCTTCTTTCATTTAATCTGCATGTACTCTATGGCATATCTATGTTTAATATCGTTTTTTTTTTCATGCATTTTTTCACATGATCAAGGTATGTGTAGGAATACCTAGACAGGCCAGATATCATTAACTGGTGAGGAGAGAGCTGATCTATCATTAAAGTGGGATCATTATGACCTGTTGAAATTTTTATAGTAGTCAACATACTAGAAAGGGAACAGCAGAAACCTTCAAATATATCCGTGACCTCTGATTGCATATAATCTCTGTGGTCAAAGGCAAAATGAATAATGTCATTAAATGGTAAGCTAGCAGTGTACAGAAGGTTAATCAGAAGGGCATTCGTAGTTGTATGTTGTATGTGTGTGTGTGTTGAGCATAACAAATGCATTCATTCAAAGGTGTCTAGTCTAACTTGACGCTTAACAGACCTAATGAACACCCTGCGGCCCGTCATAGTCGATGCCAGACCAAAGCGAATGTTTAGATATTTATCGCCGAATAAATTAGCATGAACTATACATGGCAGAGGTTGCGTTTTGAAAATTCAATTAGCACGTGTGTGAAATTCACCACGCTGTTCATTTCTGCTATAGATTTTTTCTTTTTTGTGCCAGCAGTGTGTTAGTCAGTGCATTGTTGCCGTTGTACGCCTGTGTGAGGTTTATGAATTCGGAGGAGTGGTGAGACTTTATAAAGATTTACAGAACACTTCCTACACTTCTTCGTCTTCTGTTGTGCAAAGGTGCAGTTTCATCCTGTTGACAAGAAATGAAAAAAAAAAAAAAAAAGGAAAAACAAGGACAAATGGCTGAAGAACAGTTTGGCAGTCTGGATCCCTGAATTCGAATTTCTCCAATTAACCAAACAGCTTTCTAATAGTTTCTAGCCAATTCTTGTCCTCACAATCGGACTGTTTTAGTTCATGTGGCAGACTACGTTCTGTTTCTGGTCAGTTATTGGGGGAAAAAAAAAGGTGATCTTTGTTTTGGAGAACAGCTGGATAAATGAGCTTTCTTCTTCTTCATATACAAATCTCTTTGATTTATATTTAACGCCTCATGACTGCATTTACCCATCGAATGCAGCCCGATTATACATTTGATAATGATGTGACCCTTAGCATCAAGTATGAAATGGCGGCCACAGTAACCACTAGTTCATGTATTTTCCTGTTTCATGCTTGAGTCTTGAATTGTTAGTCATTACCGATTTGATTGTTGGTGCTTTATATTTCCATTGTCCAGCGTATCCGGCTTCTTTCGTTTTTGTTTACTTCTAATTTGTTGTCTGTTTCCTTGACAACTGTCGAATGCGGCTAGACGCACTGTGCGGTATGTTAAGACCCTCATATGGGGGTGGCATGTTTTGTCAGGCCTTGTGCTGAACTCCTGATGCTGTCCTTCGAACAAAAGCACTTTAAAATACTCAGTGTATTGGACTTAACTAACCTGCAAATATCCTTCATAGAATGGTCCTCTTGGTTAGGCAGGAGAAGTACCTTCTAGGTAAACATTCGTCTCTCTTTTTCTCTTTCCATATCAAGCAACATTTCTTTCCGTCTGTCCATTTATCACCCACACATATACGGCACAGTCAAGCCAGGGGGGTAATTCTCTGATGTCCTATATGTCTCCTGTAGTAACAGCTGATACTAAGAGCCCGATTGCGTCTCTGAGGAATGACAGGAAAAGAGAGACAAAGACTGAACGCTCCTAACGAGTGACGGCGGAGAGATTGAACTCGACACTTGGAAAGTCGCGGAGCGAACAACAAACTTGGATCATTTCCCCGCTTGTATTCCAGCACAATGCATTGGATTCATAATGAACCGACTGCTCTGTCCCGCCTGTGTGTGCTTTTGTTTGTTTTGTTTTTTTTGTGGAAACTTGTTTGGAAGGCGTGAGTCAGGAATCGGCTAGAAACATCTCTTAACCTCACTCGCTTTACTCAGATCATACGGAGCGCTCTATGTGTGGTTTTCAATTTTCAGGCGTACATGTGTTTATACACACATCCACATGCACACACTTTTAACGCTCACACAGCTAGACAGACTAACCAGCTGCCCCAAGGCCTTTTGGCTTGTGAAAAGGGACAGAGAGCTCTATTGTTTTCTCTGTGATTCAGTTATTACACAGAGATTAACACAGTGAAACTCTTCTGTGCCACCCAAGGGCTTTGGACCCAGAGAGAGCGAGCAGTAAATGCCTTTATCTTTCTCCCTCTCTCAATCTCTTTCTCTCTCTCTCCCTTGCCCTATCTCCCTCTATTTCACTGACATACACACACATACTCATACATAATGTTACGCACTTATTCAGGCTGTACCAAACAAACGGTCGCAATTATGGCTAAACATGGCACACATACACAGACACACACACGCTGCTCGAGCATTGGTCTGGAGGAATGTGTTCAGCAGCTGATAAGGAGGAGAATAGGACAACAACAACCGAAATGCCAGCGCAGCAACAATTCGTTCCCGCACACACCTGCAACACACATCTGAACGCTGCACACACACATTCACATGTCAGACGTACACAGTCCTGTTATTGTGTTGCTGGTAGTGACGAGACAGACTCCGCGTGATGGGGTGTGGCAGCAAACAAAAAGATGTTATAGAGCTACACAACGAATTAGAACTCTGATGTCAATTAGTTTATATTACAAAAGGCATTGAAATGATGCATTCGCAGCAGAACTCTCAGCTGAAGATGATTGTCTCCGAAGTGAACACATGACAACCTCACATGAAAGGGAGGGAAGACTGGCTGGTAAGTGGAGAGAGATTTGGTGGGAGTGACGGCGAGAGAGGGAGCGAAGGGAAGAGGGAGAGGATGACATCATGCTGATAGGACCGAAGCAGCAGGGTCCCAGTGGGATCTCCCTGCCGCCGACAGAAGTACGGCGCCTCGGTGGGATCAAACGCGACCAACAGGCAGGCTTTCAGCACGGAGCAGCGGGAGGAGCATGAAAATGACATCCGTGCCTTTCTTGTGTGTTTTCACCTCCATGTGTGTGCATGTGCACATGGGTGTCACCTTGTCACATGTATGCATCCGACATCAGATGGTGCCAGCATATGCTTTATCTATTCAGTTTTGCTTTTTTTTCATTTTTTTTTTTCACTTTGCCTCAGATACATGCTGTCAAATTTCACTTAATCAGTCTATATTTACAACTTTAGGAGTAATTACCTGTTGATTTACACAACACGGCAGGCCTTCGACTTTGATTGTTATTTTTTAATTTGATCATAGTGGTTAAATATTTGCAGCATCTTCTGAAATTCATGAAAACAAAATCATGATAATCAAATACATGCAATGAATTCTGTTTAATAATATGATGTATTGAAAGAAAATGTGCACATTCGATGGAGCAACCAT
>NW_007577799.1:892088-903470 GCF_000690725.1 Stegastes partitus | reverse complement strand
GAAAACAAAATCATGATAATCAAATACATGCAATGAATTCTGTTTAATAATATGATGTATTGAAAGAAAATGTGCACATTCGATGGAGCAACCATTATTTTGTGCATTAGCGGTGTATGTAAAGCCAAGAGATAACTCAAACTAAATCACTCAACAATGCTTAACAGCAAAGAAGTGCGAGATGATAAGACACTTAAGAAAAAAGGGATACAGCGAGAGAGCCACAGCTAAACGGTTTGGAATCAGCAACACAGCTGTCCATTACAAACTTAAGAAGAAAACACAGTATGGCTCCATTAAGGAGAGCAAAGAAAGAGGCAGAAAGCTGTGGTCACAGTGGTCTAATGATTATTTCCAAAGCTGTGAAAGCCGGAGTGCTGTTGATATACTGACATACTAATGACTGTCATATAACAACAAAAGTAGTCTTGCATCAAAAGTTTCAATTCCTAATACCACTAACAAATTGCCTCTACTGCAAAGTGTTACCTGGCATTATACCAGGCCACAGTGGGAATACAACTCTCCATATCAGCTGTAATGGCATGCAGTCATGAGCCATACAGGAAACTAAATGGGCAAAAAAACATCATTTTAGAATGTTTAAATGTTTGTCCACAACATGCAGCGTCAGGAACAAGACAATTCTTCAGTACTTATTCATGATGCATTTACAACTTTTTAGGTATATAGTTGAATTGGCCTGATGATATATTAATTCAATTGGACAGTCTATAAAATTCTGAACATAATACAAGCATTTCATGAAGTCTGATGGTCAATATAGTTGGATTTTTTTTTACTTAAAAGCAATTATTTTTGTAGTCCAGAATAGCTTTTCCAACATTCAGTGTTGATGTCAACCAGCGTGTGTGTGTGTGTGTGTGTGTGTGTGTGTGTGTGTGTGTGTGCGCTCACGCTGTCATCTCATGTAAATTATATATGTATGAAATGTCAAGGCTCTGAGAGATAGGATGTGTAGGTGTCAGTACTCCCAGTCTCTGTTATCCAACTCTCAGGGGTATACTCTTCTTGTCATGCCACAGCACAACCAATGCACTGTGGCTTTATAGGTTTCATACTGCGGTGAGCTGTAGCCTGCAGCCGACAGAAGCCTCCGCTATGGATGGATATAATAAAACTTTATATTGTGGTAAGCTGTGGTGACATTGTAAATGGGAAAACTGCGGCAGTGGATGGAGTTGAGAAGCAATATGTGCATCTTCTGACTCACAGTCGAGGCTGCTTCCTTTTTCAACGGGGCTTTATGTGTTATTTGCATATTAGAATTAATCAGTTGGTATTAAAATGCCACCGATGATATTTTCCTTGAAAAATACTATTTTGTGACTAATTAAATTCTGCCTGTAAGAGTAACCTGAAATGTGTAAATAATTTTTTTTCTTTTCTGGCAGTCACTTCATTTGATTAAAAAAAACAAAAGAATGTCATTTTATAGGTTTTTCAAGGAAAAATTTGTGGTGAAGTGTTGCGGTGCTCTGTTCAATAGTGGGTAAAAGTAGCGTTTACTTTCCTGTCCAGATTTTCCTGGCTGGTTGCTGGATTCAAACTAGTGAGGGGAGTGTGTTCATACTGTATGCATCTATTTTGGTTTGTAAAACAACTAGTTATGTAACCAATTTAAATACACCATGTGCACTTTTTGTGTGCAAACAGATTGTGTTTGAAACTCACAGAAGCTCTCATGATTATCAGACTGCAGCAGGGTGTCTGTGAAGTAGTCCTCTCTTTTCTTTCTCTGCTTTTTTTTTTTTCATATTGTTCCATCTTTTCCTCTGTATCTATGCAGCTTGTTTAGAATACTGACCTGTCAGTTTTGATCTCCCACTCTTCAAGTAGCGGCCTACTTATTTAGTGGGGGTGGGGGTGACATTACAGTAATGATCGGGGAGTCGAATGCAACAAGAACAACAAAAAAAAAACAACAAAAAAAGAAAAAACAGCCGGAAGCTATCTGAAAAGGAGGCATAATTAATAGAGAGGGTGGGTTTATTAAAGCCCCTGCTTCCATCTGACCGTTCTCATGTTTACAACAGCATGTGAAACTAATAAAACGTCGTCAGATATGAAATGACCACCCATTTTTCTTTGGAGCCAAATCTCATTTTCTCCTTTTGGTCCTGTCGCAGAGGAATGCACTATTTCATTAGATCACAGGCCGACTCGGGCCTGCTGTCTTAGAGATAACACCCAGGTAAATGGTGGCTCCTATCCTCTTTGAATGCCAATCATATCTACACATACAAGACAGCGGCAGGATGACAGTCTCGGTCAAGGTTATCAACTGAACCCACCGCACGCTCATTGCTCTCTGTCTGCCTTTTTTTTTTTTTCGCTGTCCCCCCTCGCTTTTCTCTCCGTCTTCTTCTCTGTGTCTCCGAGTGTTGAAGATGGGATATGGTTGTGCCGCGTTCAGAGGCACTCCTTTCTGTTCGGTCACACTATCCCTCCGCCTGTCAGAGGTACTGGGGAAGCATGTCGTCTCCAGCGTTAACAGGTTAGTGCTCTACAGAAGTCGCGGGCTCAGATGGTAATTGTGCAGACACGGGTGAGAGATAGGTTAAGAGAGATGTGTGCTGGCATTTTGCCTGATTTCGGAGCACTTCAGTGTTTAATGTGCTCATACAGTGTATTTAAATGTACAAGCAGGAGTGTATATAAATGGAATTCAGAAGTGGCACTTTTAATTTGGTTGTACTCTAAAAGGCAGGGAGAGATAGAGGAACAAACATCGCTGTGGATTCCTTTCACTTAGTTAAAACATCATGAATGACCTTCAGCTGTTCATAATGTTTATATATATTGTTTATTGGCATAATCAAAGACTCCATTTAATTGTGCCTTTTCTATTTCATGAACTTAAGGAGAGAAACGCTTTGTTTTTCAGCACCATGGACAACTCCTGGATGTGCATTCACAGCGAATAGCTGGTGACAGCAGTTATATTTGGAGCTTTTATGTCCAGCACCGGCTATTACCAGCCTGATTTCCTCTTCAGGGTCTCAAAGAGCTGGCCAAAGCCTACTCATTATTAATGTTGATCAATTTCTCAAATAGCCAAATTACCAAGGTTCGTTTTGGAACTAGTTGCCCAGAGCAGTAAAGCCAAACTCTCCTTTCAATTACATTAATGAGGGTTTTTGAACTGCTCGGGGTGGCCTAAGCCTGAACAAACCACATTTGGCTTTGCTTTTGGGCAAATTGGTAATGATGCTTCATTTCCCCAGCAAGGCCAGCTGGATGGTGCTGGACCTAAGGCATAAAAAGAAGACAAAAGTGCTAGTGCGTAACTTAAAAGTTATCATCACTTGTACATCTGTGTTACAAAGGGAAACTACAAATGCAAAGGAAGTTTATTTATTATTATTTTTGTTGCTGTTTAGTGTCACATTGACCACTGTATAATTAGGATGTTGCAAAGGTTGTGCTAGCTGTGCTCTTCATGGTTTGGTGACATCCTTAACAAGCCTTGTAGTTAAGTTATACGCTCACTACGGCGAGGCATGGACAAAATTATCTTTGATTTATATTTGAAATGTAGGGTCTTGAACCCTAACATTTCTAGTTGGTCTGAAAATATAACAAACATGAAAATGATAAAAGTTGTAAAAACCGTGAGCAGCCTGACCCTGGGGGCTACATGAAAACCACACATTATTCTGTTTTCTTGCAAATAAAACGCACTCACAGCAGGTTCTATGCACTGAAAAATGTTTAAAGCTTTGCAGACAGTTTGAAATTCATATTGGATTGTGTTCCCTTGCAGGATTGTAAGTCAAGGACAATGCCTTAGAGACTTAAAGGACGCTTTCAGTGATTGTAAAGAAACAGTGGGAGCCATGAGTGGCCTTCCCTCAGGGAGCTGTTAGCTGTTAGCCTTTATCCCTCTCTGTCTTACAAGACACTCCACAGTATATTTTAATTACTATAAATGGGTTTGGGCATATTGTACATCATTACGTGCATGCGTTTGCATGCTTCAGGGAATGCATAGGCTATTCTTACAATATGAAATCCGTTCCTGCTCATGCAATATGTCATTGCAAATGTAGTTCCTGCACTGTCACAATGCTTATATAATATATGAAACAGCTGGAATGCTCCACATGAACATATGTAGTATATTCCTGTCCCAAAGTCAAAGAATGAGTGGGCGGGGAATTTCTGGAGACCATTATGTGTCATACAGTGGTGAGGGGAAAGCGTGAATATGTGTGTGAATCAGGCTGTATGCGATGTAGTTTTATGTTTGAAAGGTAAAGGGTAAGGAAGGGATTTTCAGCAGTGAGATGTAAAAAGAAAGGCAGGGTGGACTAATGTCTGACTGGCTGAGTGACTCACTGATGTTGAGACAAATGATCCTTGCCGATGGCGGGACTCTGAGCTAATCCACAAGCACTGTACACCATCACTGATCCATGTCCCACAGATCATTCAGTCACTTAAGTGTGACAAGTGCAAATGGTTGAAAAAGTAGGTTGCGCCGCACGTATTGTGTGTTCAATTCACACAAATAAGACCGCATTTCCTATACACTCTCTTGCTCATTGTCACATACGCAGTGTTGTTACTGCTTTTGACCCTCGTGCTCAAGATTTTCCACTTGGTTGAGAAAATCAGTTTGGTTAGCGTCAGACTGGTTGTGTCCTGTGTGTATGTGTGTGTCGCTGGCAGTGTGCTGATTTTAAGGAGATTATTAGGTGCACATTGCTCTGACAGGTGTGAAGGAAATCAGAGAGGGTAGCTGAACAAAAGAGAGAACTGAGACTCAGGAAAAATTGACTGATTTCTTCCCATCTTCTCTCCTACATGCATACATTGACATCAGTTTACGTATTATGCTTAGTCCTGGTACTTCCTTCTTATCCTCTATTTGTGTAAACCTTATTTTTACGACTGTTTTTATCCTCTTGTACTTGGCCTCTCTTGTCCACGTACTCCACTATCTTCTCATATGGTCTCCATCTTCCCGTGTGTCTCACATCTTCAGTATCAGATGTTACAGCTGACGGCTCTGGCTTTGGAAGGCAGCAGTAACATTTTGTTAATGAGCCACAGTCTCTATTAGTCTGCAAGTCAAGGTGATAAAACCGGCGTAAGAGTCCTTGTTTAAAAAGCACTTGGCACAATATTGCATTTGTAATTATTAAATGTCGTATTAGCTTTTTATTGTTCTCTTCTGTCTGTGACTTTGACTCTTTACTGATATATAATCCACTTATCAGTGTTTGGATTCAAATGACTTCCAAGTCAAGGGCAGCAATCCCAGCAGACTAATAAGGGTGCCATCATTTCAGATTGACTTTTGTACGTCAAATATTATGTCTTCTATTTGTTCAAGTGTGATGAGGCTACAGAGACATGATGCATTTTGATGTTGGCCCAAGATCTGGCCGCATTCATGAGGAACGGCATGCTTCACAGCAGTCGGACTAATTAGCAGCACCTTCAAGATTCACCTAATTATCAAATGAACAAACTGGCAAGTTGTGCTTTTTGCTTGTGTAAGTTGTGGCTGTCATTTAAGTAACTCATGACTGCTGTTTAAAAGTTACGCTCCTGTTCATATGGTGCTGTGCTGCAGTGCCAAATGACACCACCGTGGTCTCCTCTGTGCCCGTCCATGTCTCTTGTCTACCTTTCTGTTTCCTGTGGCCTTCGTCACATCAAAACAAAGAAAAGAAAAACAGACTACAGGGAGGAAAGTTTGTCTATTCTGTAGCAGAGAAAAAGTTGGAATCATTTCTACTTCTCTTCTTCGGTTTTCCTGACTGTTGGTCTTGAGATTTCTGACTTTGTATGCAGATGGTTTCTCCTGCATGTCTTCAAACCCAGCACCCAATCTAGGTCAACCATCTCACTGCTTCCCAGCTGCCTGACTGAGCTGTGTGCATATATATGTGTGTGTGTGTGTGTGTGTGTGTGTGTGTGCGTGCATGTTCAGCGCTCCAGGCTACAGCAACAACAAAAAATGAAAATATGTTTTTCTATTTCTCTCCTTTAAGAGAAATCCATTACATATTAATTTTTGCTATAGAGGGCTTCTAAATAATTGGTGTACTTATGGTAATACAGTGGAGTACATTATAGAAATGCTAAAGTAGTGATAGTTGGGGATATCGATTGAAATAATCAATGTTGCCGTCTCTGTTGACTGCTTGCACTGGGGCTTTTGAAAGCAAGCAAAAACAGGCCTGGGGCATCAGATCACAGTTGTCTGTGACCAGCCTCCTGAATCACTGAGGCTACTGGAGCCATGAGCCACACCCGCTATCATCTCGTCTGGGGTTATCTGAGCTCGTTCAGTCCTCTGGCAGGAATACAACTTTGACGAGCCACCAATGCACATTTCGAAGACGTGCATATGAGGGCTAAAACTTTTATTCCTTTTAGCACATTTGGGATTCTTGGACTATCCTTATTTACTGTAGTTTGCAGATTTGCACAACTTTGCATGCGTGTACATTAGTTTATCCACTCGTCAGTGGTTGTGTGCACCATGCCAAATCCTTTTTCTAGAACATATCATGAATTCATTAATTGACATTTACAACCTACTGCAGGTTTCTGAATTCTTGGTATGGAAAGCTGAAGCCATGGGAATTTAAACTCATTTGCCTGGTTATACAAAAGCCTTGGTATAAACCCCACCTTCATGATGGCAAAAGCTGAATATTAATTATGTTTTTGCTGGAACTGTGGAGGTTATAGTTTGTTGTTCTGTTGTATTGTCTTGTGTTACAATGAGTGATGTTTCTAGCATATTTTCTGTGACATTTATACTAATGAGGCTAGACTAAATACCAGAAACAGCCCTCAGTAGATTTTGTCCTCAACTGAAATTTCAGTTATTATTTCCCAGAATATCAAAACTTTAGTATAATCTTAAGATATTTTATTAACATCCTCCTCTTAATTATCTGTATTATGCAGTAACAAACTTTGTGTGTAGTATCATTTTTTTTCTGTCATTTTTTTCCTGTTAATTTGGCGATTAAGTATGAACCCGGAACCCACAGAGGCAAACACTGATTTTCAATAATTGTGCATGAGTTGAGATTTTAATATGGAGGTTGTCAGATGGGAGATGGTTGTTTAAATGTGTGTCTAAGAAAAATCTAAAAAAAAAAGTAGGATGATGCATAAATGTACAATAATCTAGAGGACCAAGAGGCTAGAGGGGATCCACAGATATTAAAATGCTTTTTTGTGTCCTATTCTGTAAAAGCTGTAAACCCTGATGGCATTAAATTATTTGTCTTTACTCGTACTACTAACACTTACTTTGATACACATGGTTTATCAGATATAGAAGTAAAAGGTGTCCTAGTCTATTTATTGTGGCTTTTTACCCCCCGTTGTTTTGATGTGCATCTTTTCCGTTCACGAAATTCTCCCCAAGAGAATCCTGCACCTATTTTTAGCCGTGGGTGTGTCTGCATATCTAAAACCGTGAATGCGCTGAATTGTGATGGTGCGGCCATGTTCGTGAGCGTGTGCATTTGTCTCATGTCTGTAACGCGCGCCCTCTTTGTCTCTCAGCGCCTGCTAACCGCATTATGCATTATTCAGAGTTTAATATTAGACGTTACATGGAGGTAAATTAGAGCCATCAATCATCCAAGACATTCAGATGTGCTAGACTTTGGGAATAATTTTTGAAAGGCAAAGCAGCCTGTGGAAATCAGGAGTGATTGGCTGGGGAAATTGGGTATGGAAATTATAATTATTATTTCTTCATTTTCCAAGCTTTGCCTCATTCTGATGACATTAGCATTATTAGCCATATGTTAGGGATGATTATTATTTGAGCTGTTGAGGATGCTGGCAAGGTGCACACAGCTAATGAGTCACAATATATTCAAAACTCCCAGAGTCAGACATTTCTGTCAAGTCTGTTTACACGTTCCTCCTTCAGAGTTTAAAAAAAAAACAAAACAGGGAACATTAAATATGAGTAACCATTTTATTCGGCAATACAAGTCTGATTGCCATCTCGTTGTATTTAAAATTCCAATTAAATGAACAGATTGGCATAAGTCACTTTTAATAATGCATGCATGGTTCACAGCAATATACTTGCATGTAGACTCTGTGGAATTCGTCATTATCAGTGTCTGTGTGTGTGTGTGTGTGTGTGTGTGTGTGAGAGAGAGAGAGAGTCGTTCTTTGAATCCTTGAATGCTTGCAGCAACAGGACTCCCCTTGAGAAAGCATCATTTTCAGAGAGTGACTTTTGCGTCATCACAAACGCAGCGTAACATGAATGAAAAGCCATGTTGCACTGAGCCATTTTAGAAACATTAGTCTTTGAAATGCGACACAGTGTATTAGCTCCTTTTGTGCTGACGATATCCAGCGCACAATGGAGATATTTATTAGTTTTTCTTAATAAAAAAAAAATAGGGGGAAGAATGTTTTGGATTAGTGCAAAAGTGGATTTTTGTTGCTCATTTATTGATGTTCTGTGGTACTTCATTCAGCTCTTAATATGTATATATATTGCTTATGATATGGCAGCAGAAGTCAATATGTTAAAGCAGACTGTAATTACTGTGCTGTGAGTTAGCTATTAAGAATACAACTCGTGTAAGGCATGATAAAAACAAATGTTGTTTGTCTTTGTTTTGACCTTTAATTATCACAAAATAGCAGTCACTTATGGAAAACAATGCTGTTTAAAACTCGATTCTCTGCCTCCTTTTTCTAAGCTTGTTTTGAAATTTCTGTGTTTTTGCACTAATGTGCAGAACTGATTCCATCTGAACTTGAGCCACAGCTTAAAACAAAATACACTCGCGAAACTCTTGGCAATGTACCTAACATTTCTGCTACCTAGTACAGTTGTTGCTTCTAGACATAGTTGCACAATGGCTGATTGAAATGGCACACCTCATATATCCAGTAGTGCAGAGTTGTGTTTGATAGCAGAGGGGAAGAAAAAAAAATCTGCTTTCTAAAACATCAGTGGTAAACTTCAGATTTTGGTGACAGCCTCTCAGGAGTAATCCGTTGCAAAAGACAGATAGGTGGCAGGTCCTCCTTGCACAACAGTTTAATGCAGCCACGAGGCATGTTACATTACAAGTGAAAGACTGACTGGCATATTTTTGGACACAAAAATCTCCCTCTGTGCTCCGACTTTCATTCCTCCTTCGGTCTGCATGAAGTTTAGACGGAACAGATTGTTATGCCAAGGATTAAAAGAGTAATGAACACAGGTGATCACTCCCAGATAATGATGTTAGAGTGTTTAGTGTAGAAATAATGGTAGTGTGATGCTTCAAGCTGTTCTATCACAGAACACTGTGCTTAGTAGGTATTTCATTGTCAAAACAGTCTCTTGGGATACTGTAAGATACAAGCCACCTTTTTTTTTTTTTTTTTTTGCTTGGAGCCAAATTTAATGATGCAGTTTATATACTTATTTCAATTTAAGGTTTGGAATTTTATAAAGCATATAATACACATGCCTGCCAGCCTAACCTTAACCCTACACATTAAATGTTATTATGTGTGTTACTGAGGCTTATTTCAGGCTGGAAGTATATGGAGGGATTTAACGTATTTTCAATTCATAATGTCTAAAATGCTATTTTAAATCAACATGATGTAACAGATATGATAATAAAGTAGCAGTTTGTCAATCTTGGACTCCTCACAAGTTTTGGGTTAAGCTGAAAAATGCTGCTGTTGAAAACAGTATTTAACTCCAGATAGCAGGAAAAATCTGGTAAGAGAAAAGTGACGATATGATGGAGCCTGTTCTGACTGCACTGATTATGTATGTGATGCCGTTGAAAGATCAGTGCCATACTTGGTCACAAATTGTCTGAAGCCTTAGCTCTCCTTCGTTTAATTGTATGTCATATTTGCTTTGCAGCCTAATCATAAGCCACTTTCAGATATGCAGTCCTTGATTAGTGAGTTATTCTGATGGCATCTGAGTGTGTGTCTTGTATCTGAATGAGCACCTGGTCACCAAAAGTCGCAATGGCAACGAACATTTCTGTATCATCTTTATCATGCCATAGGTGTTAGGGGCATGCTGTGATATTATTGGATAGGCATGCACTTTGAGTTGTGTGATGTGATTTGGGGAAGTTTTTTTGCAACATTTCACCACCAATAATGGTCCAAAACATCACAGACAGCTTAAATGATACTTATTTGCCAAAATCAACACTTTTCTCATTCATTTTGCAATGCAAATGTGCATCTATTACAAACATAAATAAAAATAAAATGTTATTGTGCTGAAGACAGAGTAGTAACAAGTCAGATTAAAAAGACTCCCCAATGATGAATGTAATCCAGGTTTTAACAAAATGTTACGTGGAGCTGAAGTTTACTTTGTTGATTCCAGCTGTTTGTAGGATTATTTCCTCTGAGTCTTTTATGCATTATGTTACTTGACTGTCTAATCTCATTTGTATGACAAGCATCATGTGCGAACTGTAGCTTATTCTGTCACTTTAATGGGTATGTTTAAATGACGCAGTGGGGAACATTAATGTAAATGTCAGTGATATCTAAATGACAGAACGCCGTCCTTTTAAGAGACAAAGACAGCAATGTTGTGTGTCTCTTGTTGGAAAGGGCTAGTTTGTTTTGGTGTCTCAAATGTGCAGAGGCTGGTGGTATACCATGGCACCAATTGATTTCGGAAGTTGCTGATTTGATTTCAGTATTTGTCTTTGTAATACTGAGCTCACCTAAATGGAAGACAATCGTTTTTAATGCTATCACATACACCTGTGCTTTTCCTGCTAATACAAGCTGCTGTGGAAAAGGCCTATTACACTGAGTCAGTAGCTTCTGTGGATCAATTGGGTCGAAAGCACTCGCCACGCAGCAATAAATTAGCTGGCTTGGGCTAAGACAGTAACATCTGACAGTTGTCACTGCTCTACAAGTAGTATGCAATTTATATTTGAGCTCCGTGGCTCATTTAAACATGAACTGTATGATGGGTTCTTCCGTTTGAATGTCTGTGACACATGTGGTGTAGATTTCAGTCACCAGATTGAACAAACTTCAGTTTCATAAAAAAAAAAAAAAGCTGTCAGTGTAACTGTTAAGTTCATGGGTTTCAAACATTGGCCATATTATTAATGTGTTGCGCTGCGGGATATTACATGTGCCTGCAGGTGTAAGACTTGAAACTGAGTGAATGTTAGAAGAATGATAGATGTGTTTTCAGGTGGTGGTGAATAAGTGTTTGTGTGCATTACAGGTGTTCCTGTAATTTACAGTAGTCATGTGATGTCAAGGTGTTTATTGGGTTTCCTGGACAAAATTTCTGCATTTAAAAAGCTTTTCTAAAAATAAGGAAAGGCAGATTCAGAAAATATATATATA
>NW_007577799.1:854506-891588 GCF_000690725.1 Stegastes partitus | reverse complement strand
TCAAGGTGTTTATTGGGTTTCCTGGACAAAATTTCTGCATTTAAAAAGCTTTTCTAAAAATAAGGAAAGGCAGATTCAGAAAATATATATATATATATCATTGTCAGCCAGTCATAAATGAGGAGCACTGGCTTGACCAACACACTAACTCTTGTCACATTTTTTATTGATCCACAGTGCTGTCTAGCCTGTGTGCTGTCGGTCAACATATCCCCTTGGCCTGATTTGGAGAAGGTAAGAAGACCTTTTTGACACAGGCCTTTTTCACAATTGACATTTAGACTTGTTATAGTGGGATAAAGTACAGGTGTCACTAGTAGCACCTAAAAGGATTCCTTCAATTCAGGTGAGCCACAAGAGTTTAACAGTGAGCCAGCTTATGTGACACGATTATCATGAAACTGAAGCAGCAAGACAGAATTCAATCTGGCATGTAGATATGTAGGATTCAAACTCTACATGCTGCGTTTCATATTTTCAAGGAACAGCCATCTTTTTCTGCAGCCATACACGCACTTCTTTCCAACCTACACTGCGTTTCAAGGCTCTGTAAATATTTCAGCAGTGTCATTTCATGTGAAGGGAAGAAGCATGCTTTCGATTGTGTTCCTTATAGGAGCCACGGCCACAGTGGCTTTCCCGATCACGCAATACTTAGGACCTGGCTGGGGGTTGCAACAGCAGACTGAATCAAAAGAGAGAAATGTAAAGAAACTCCTAAGCATATTGCTAAAATAGTTGTCAAAACTTATAGAATCTTTTCTGAATTTTGATGCAAAGAACCTGTGACACCCTAAATAGCTCAAGAGTCCGTATTTTGTAAGGACCAAACAGCTAATACAATAAAAAAAAAAGCCCCCCCCCAAAAAAGAAGCAAAGATTTAGTGTCTTAAAACAAGAAAATTGAGCCTGATGAACTGGTTACTACTTTATTCAGGGGACACTCTAAACATTTGTGTTTTTCTTGCAGTTTTCCTTCAGTTGAAGATTAAAATTAATGTTTTACTTATCTGCATTGCATACTGTAACCAAGTGGCACAGCTTGCTGCCCGGAGCAGGCCAGAAAACAAGCCAATTAGTTTTTTAAAATGGAAAAAGTTGGGAGAGAAAAATAGGTTGATAAGGGGATAAGAGAGATGACAAGGTCAGAAGGTGAGTGGGGCAATTAAGTTGGACCAACAAGCCATGGAATCGGGGAATCAAAGAGCTGGTGGGTCATAGGGTGAAGTGGAAGGGCAATTCGTTGAACCGTAGAGGAAGGTGTGTGCGTGTAATGAATGTGTAAGTCCATGTGTTCATGTACGGTGTAAAGGAGCAGGTGCAGGTCAGAGGTGCCCGAAGTCCCCTGACTCAGCATGTTAGCAACCTCTGTGTAGCATGCATGCATTTTTCTCTGTGTATGGAGCAGATGTACCTTTTTTTTTTTTTTTTACAATTGTGAGCAGACAGAAAAGGTCAAGCAGACTGAGTGGCCAGATTTTGTGTACGAGGTGTGTCAGGAAAGTTCCAGGACTGTTGTCACAAAAGATATATTTCAAACCCAGACTACAAACTATGAGTTTTCTCCTTCAGACGATCAACCAGCACGTCTACAAAGAGATCCTGCGGTGTTTGCTTCTTTCAGTGCGCGAGTAGAGGCGAGAGTTGTGGCAGGACAAGTCGTGGCTGCCTCACCATGACAACAACGCGCCTGCTCACAATGCCCTGAGCATCCGACAGTTCCTGGCTGAGAAAAACATTGCTGTGCTGGAGCAACCTCCCTACTCACCCCACCTGGCTCCGTGTGATTTTTTTCCTCTCCTCCAGGCATCAAGGGGACCTGTTTTAGACATGTGGACGACATCAAGATGGCCGTGATAGAGCTGCGGAGGATCCCGTAAGAATCCTTCCAGGAGTGCATGGTGTTGTGGCAGAGAAGGCTGGGAAAGTGTGTTAGACCTCAGGGGGATTACTTCGGAGGGGAAAACTTGTAGTTTGGATTGAATTTAAAAAATATATTTTTTGTGACACCAGTCCTGAAACTTTTCTGACACACCTCATAAGCTGGAGATCATCTTGTGGCGAGACCTTGAAGAGCACATAGCGTAGTCGTTACTAATTATTGCACGAGTTTGCAGTACTTATGGGTCAGACCACACCCATCTCTGAACTCAACCTTCACCATGATCGCAGCTACACGCCTGTCAAGTTTCATGACTGCATCCTGTAGTGGCGCTATCTTGTTGGCAAACTTGGTCCACGTGCAGTTATGTTAATTCTTTGTTGTTAAAATGCCAATTTGTGTGTGCATGGTGCCATTCTTCGTGGTTTAGTACATGATTATGATGTTTAATCAAGCACAGTTGACAAAGTGTTGCTCAGCTGAATTGGCTGAATGCATTTTTATGGCACCATGGGACAAAGGGTGAGTCTAAAACGTGGAAGGCATTCAAAAGGATGTGAAACAAAAAACGGAATTTTCGTCAACATCAGACCCTAAAAAGATGAAAAAAATCACCAAACATACTGTCATAGCTGCTACTGAGTGACCGTATTGTGATGGAGTGTCAGTCATTTAAGTCGTCACTTGCAGAACCTTTTGACAATTCAACTCCCAAAACCCTCGTCTAGTTATAATGCATTTAATATAATCAATAGTCTGATTTGTTATCCGACTCATTTTACTAAATTTACAAACAGCAATCCAAAATAGATTTTTTTTGGTTAGATAGATTTAGATTTAGACTTCATTGTCCCTGTGGTGAAATTCTTTTCCACAGCACCATTCCACTTGATTTACATTAACAGGACACACATTCTACAAAACACTGGATGATAAAGTGTTTAAAATCCCACAGGCTAATGCTTGATGCCGTGTCCCTGGTGCAAGGGCGCACATATGGATTGATATTACTTTTATTTACTTGTTTTGCAACTTGTGAAATAGGTCAGCTTCACCCTGAGTGTGGCTGTTGTCCAAATTCTTTTGACGTGGGATGAAGTTTACAATTTTGTTTGAAAATGTGACATTAAGAATTGAAGTCATTTTCTTATTTTGTTTTTTTTCAGCTATATGGAAAAACATATGTATCTGTAATGATATTTGGCCAAATTGGAAAATATCGGCTCATTGGATTTTGGCAAAAATTCAATATTCTGCATCTTTAACAGGAGTATGTATATTGATTACCATCATAAACCCATGTTAAACCTATTTATATTGGACCTGTTTCATGGTTGTTCATGTAAGATGTGAATCTTGCCCTGATCCGCTACAACATTTTGTATCTAAGAGCATGTAATGTTGACAATGGTTCTTAAGATTCATGTGTTCTGCAGCTGATGAGGACCTACTACAACCATTGAGGCGTGGAGCTGCTATTGTTAATACTTGCTCACCTCAAAACCTATGTTGCCATGTCTGTCTGAATGAGGTGTACACTCGTTCTTTGACTGCTTGTCTCGTTTGGGAGACTTCAAACTTGTGAAGAAATTAGTCGTAGTAAAACTTCAAACTGATTTTCTTTCTTTTTTTTCTGTTGGAGTTTTTCTTTTGTTTGTTTACACTTTGTTCTCCAAGGAATGCTGCTAAAAGCTCAGTCTTCTACCATGCTGTCAAAAACAGGAGGCTGTGTCTGAGCTTTTCATGTCTTATCTAAGGCTGAGCCAAATGAAATGTCAGACCATCTTTCCTCCTCAGTTCAATGGAAAGCCGCGCACAACTCAAATCAGTCAGAATGCGCCGCAATTAAATGCGTCCCCAGAGCTACAAAAGCCCCCTCTAAGCTGAGGTTCCTGTTACATTGTACCCTGCAGGATGTAACACATCTATTCAATAGCAGCTCAACTGTGCCTGTCGACAATAGCCTCGGAAGAATATTGGGGTGGTGGAGTATTGTGACATTTGATGGCGAATGTGTTGGCACTGGGATTATCTCAGCGGCAGCCAATATACAGGGAGGCTTTTTTTTTTTTAAACTTTGCAATTTTGTGAACTTAGCACCTGCTGGACACTAAGAGTTTGTGCCGGCTCTAAACATGATCGCTGGTTTCCTCTGACGGTAAAAGCTCCACAATGCTGTGTATTGTTGTATGCAGTGTCTCAGAAATTTTATTGCTGCTGAGTTTTTTTCTTTTCTTTTTCCCTTTTCTGATTCAGGTGATTCAGTCTTACAAAAAAAACCCTTATCAAAGTCACTCAGACCTGTCTTTGCTTACTTAATGCAACTGCGCTTGCTTGCATTTGTCAGTTTTCTGAATATTGTGAGCACTGTGTCAAAAAGCAGTGGAATAATAGGGATTATCTGACAGGCTAATGCCACAAAGCACTGTTCATCTCTGTCAGTAAATGCAAAAACAATGAATCAGCCCGTCCTCTAGGTTTCTTCAGACTTCGGCTGTGTAGATTTGCAAATTTTACTAAAAGTGCAATAAAGCGCACACCAGTGGGTAAAGAGATTATTACTTGTCAAAACAGGTGTAACTAATAACAGTTGCATTTAATTTAGGTGAGCCAGTGCCAGGGCTCTAGTATTATGCAGGCTGGCGCACTGGCATGGCTTACTGGCACAGCTAAATGGAATGAAGCCTTCATTAATGTCATTAGTCACACCTGTGATTTCCCTGCCATGAGAAAGGACTAATGTGCCTATTGCGAAAATACAGTAGATTTCAGTGCCACAGATGTAACTGGATATTGTGCGGAATGAAAACCGAACCACCGCAGCACAAAAAAAAACCACTGCCAAGGAGCCACGTATCCAATTATCGACGGGGCGCATGTTTATGCAGGTTCATTCTGTTGTGGCAGTTGAGGGCTCCGGTTCATTGCTAGAGGTGTTTACTGTGTAAAACTTCTTGCAGGAGTCCACACAAAGAAGGCAAGGTGAGTCTTTCCTCTGCCCACTGCCTTGCACATTTGGCAGTCTCATTCAAGAGAACTGCGGCAGTCAGCCAGCGCGTGTAATATGGTCTTCGCTGGGGTTCTGGTTTTGCTTAGGAGCCAAACTCTGCTGACTCATCTCCACTCAGGAGGGGAGATGCCAGACACAGAAGTGGTGTTTGTCAGTGAGAGTGAAAATTACCATCTGCAGGCCATCTCACTAGCATGTTTTATTTACCGACACCACCCTGTCTAGCCTGCTGTCTGTCTACTGGCTAGCTGACTAGCTGACGGAGTGACTGGATGTTTGATTTGCAGACTGTCTGGATCCTCACCGACTTACTGTCTGCGTAAGGTGACTGACTCGCTCGATGCTAATAGCTCACTTGCTGTCAACATCGGTGCGATTTGCTCGCTAAATGACATCACTGTTAATAAATATTTGCTCTTAAAAAGCCTGTGCAAAACGTTCATAAAATGTACGACAGAATCACACACTGCAGACGTGCAACAGAATGTGTGCATCCGACCAAATCTGGCAGATTTGGATCTCCACATCAAATGGTAAAAGTGAAGGGCTGAGACTAGCAGCAAATTGTAAAGTAAGAGACTCCACCATCAAATCCCACACTCAGTCAGTTCATTATTTAGTCTCCTACTGAAGTCAGGGTGTCTGTATTGACAAAATCCTGTCCCTATGGTCTGTTCTCCGTAAAACTTGCAAACCAATTTCCTGATTTCTCTGACTCTTTATCTCGCCTCCTCCCTCTCTATCTGTCTCTCTCTCTATCGCTCTCTGTGCTCGTAGCTCAGACAGGAAAGAGGTAGAGATGTTTAATTGATGACCTAAAACAATTCAGTTAATTAGAAATGGGGTGAGTTTCATTGCCAGATTTTTCTTCTTTTTTTTTGTTTTCAGCCAGTACTTGTTGCAATCCAGAACAATCTAATCTGCCTGCTTCCAATTTATTTATGCATTTATTTTTACAGTTTTGAAGTGCAGCAATGTCTGGACAGACTATTGTGTCACCACTGACCTGCAGTACTGTATATTTTAGACTAAAAGACAAATTTTCCATTTCTGTCTCATCCAGGACTTGGCTAACAACAGCCAAATCAAGAACAACAACACATTAGTTCATAGCATGCAATATCAGTGTCACAAAATCACAAAATTAATTGAATTAATGGTGGTACAAAAGTAGCAGAAGGATGTTAAAGATTCAACATGAAGTCTGTTTTTTTTGTCTGCATTAGTAAAATACAAGAAATGAAGATTATAATTGTCACAACCCAGCAAATATGGCAAAAAGTGGGGAAATTGCATAGATATTGCCAGATTTAAACGTATGCTTATATTAACTAATTATTATTATTTTTTAAATTAACTTAATTCTTTCAAAGTGAGAAGTGTACATCAGCGATATCAGGAGTGTAGGTCCGGGTGCCTGGATGCCTGGATGCAATGTGGTGCAAGATGTTGTCCGATGTAAAGACCAAACCAGAATGACACACGCCCGAGTCACAAGCATGAGGAGAGAGAGCAGGAGCTGAGGGGTTGGCCCTTTTGTAGCCTGGGAGTATTGGGCCCAAGTGCGCCAAGCATGTAGGACCGCTCACTCAGTCTCCAGCAGTTTGAGGACCTGAGAAAGCAGAGCCAAACACAGACAGCCAAAGTGCCCAACCAACATAGTAGATGGGGCCGACACACAATTCTGGTACGATATCAGTGTTTCTAGAACCTAAAATGTTGCTGCTTATAGTGAACAATATTATAGATGTTTCAGTGTAGAAGTGTGAAGGGTGTATGTGCTATCACTCACTAGAGCTTTTGATAAAGTGCAAAAAGTTGCAAATTTGTCCATGCCTGACTGGTGCTAATTTGGCAAGGTGGTGCTGGATGATGGTCGAGAACCCAAATGCTATGTGGCTTTTTTTTTTTTTTTCTTTTCTAAGTCAGTAATCGTGAGAGAAACTCATCTCTTTCAAATGAAGTGTCAGGGACATTCGTTACTTTTCCATATTCCAAATAAAGCAATTAAAGCTGTGATAAGTGGGGCATCACATTTTAACAAGTCTACAAGGACCTCTGTTTGTGAAGTAACATGCTGGAAGTGACACAGTTGACAAATGTAACTGTGTGTGTGTGTGTGTGTGTGTTCTAGACTAATTAGTGTTTGTCAAAGGAGTCCAGGTTTTGTTCTTTATTTACATGCCACAAGCATTCACTGTATCCACGCTGGGCGACACTGATTGCCTGACTGTCACATATAAAGTTTTAGTTTCACCTGATATTTACTACCTATTGTTTCCAAGAGCCATATTAATTTAGAATGGTATTATTTCTCATAGCATACAAAGGCAGCACACCACAATTTTTTGTAACTGGTGCTGGGGAGAACAGGTAGTTATGCAAATTGACAGAAAGCAGTCATAATATCATTTTAAGGAACCAGTGCAAACTTATGACATTATACCATGAAACAGCACCAGGTTATAGGACTGGGTGATCGAAAATCAATATCATGATTTACTGTCACATTTACCTTCTCTGTAAACTGTTTTAAATTGTGCTTTTTTGAACAATTTAGTGTTATTTTGCAAATGCCTATGTAAATTACATCAAAAGTCTGTTGTTTTAAAAATAGTAATTTGTCTTTCACAATGTGCGACAATATAATTACACTGTTCTACTGTATTTAAATCAGCTATAAATATAATAAAACACTTTTTTTTTTACATTGACAATGAGCAGTGAAGACAAACACAGGAGACGTGGGGTGAGAGAAGTGATAATACGTAGTAGTTATTTTTGAATGTGCTGGAAACTACATCACAGTTAAATAATCATTTTGTAAAATACAGTTATACACAATACTTATCTTCAAAGTTGACTTTTTTATTCTAATTGTTTGTTGATCTTTTCACCTTTATTCAATAGGATGGTGTAGGGAGAGGAATTTTTTGCTCCCCAAGTAGACATTTTAGGATTGTTAACAAGGTGCAATAAACAGAAAATTCCCAATTAACATAATTTCAATTAGAAAATGGTGATACTGATTAATTTCTTGTTTCAAATAACTGCCCAGTTGTCTAAGAAATTGTCAAAAAAGTTGACTTTTTAAATTCTTAAGTTTCTCAAAATTCTAACTCAGTAATTTCCGAGAGAGAAGCAATCACTCCTACAAGTCCTACATCTCTGCTGCAATACTTCTCCAAATCAAAGTGGAGTTGATTGGATGATTATGCAAAGATAAGAGGTTGCAGAGGTCCGCTTTCTTAAATTTTTTTTTTCTTTGTTTGTGTTTTAATATCAGAAATGCCGGTGCCAGAGCAGCCTGCAGAGCAGGAGAAGGGGGCCATGGTCCCCCCTGTGATGCCAGCCTCCAATGGAGACAGATCTGAGACAGAGACGACCTCCTCCATCCTCGCCTCTGTCAAAGAGCAGGTAGGAACTCTCCCATGTACATGTGTGTGTTGAAAATGTGTCAAACCTGTATGGTGTTAAACTTTGTTAAAGAAAGGCAAACTTACGCTTTGGTTTGTCTCGCTCTTGGTCCTCTTGTGTTGCCTTATAGCTGATGAACAGCTTGCTGTTCGGCAGGTCAGGAGGTTGTTGCTGCTATTCAGGGAAAAATGCTGGTCCTCTGCTTTAAAGTGATTAAAAGAAACTAAAGATTGATTGGTGCCCAGGGAATGCGCGAGTGTAATGGATGGGAATGATGGAGATTAAGGGGCGAGAGCTTGAGCCAGTGTAGACATAATTGAAGAAGTCATTAAAATGAAGGCAGTTACTTGACGGGGAGTGTTGGAAGGTAACTGCTTAGCTGCGAGAAGACAGGCCATGATGCTCCCTGCTTTCTAGTTAGCAGGAGGAGCAGGAAAGGACAATATACAGAGGGGAGGGAAGAAGAAGCAGATGGAATGGAAGTCATGGAAGGTTGGTTTGATGTGATGGAGACAGGAGACAATTATCTTTCTTACTTATTAAATTAGATTTAAGGTGTTAGACTGATATATAAAACAGCTTGACTCAAATGTATGTACAATCTTTGCTTTCACAGTGAGAACACGTTTTTGAATCTCTGAAAAAAAAAATCCTCAAGTTCACACTAATTGCATTTGGTGATTTGTGTTTAGCCTTGGACTTATTCCGTTGTGTAATGGAACACTGTTTCATTTGGATTTAGCTCATCAGCAAGTGCAATACACCATAGATTTATCATTTTGTCTATCTACATTGACTCTGAAGTTCTCCTTAATTTAATACCATAAAATATTCCATTTACCCTTACCGAGTGAAGGACAAGTGCTGATAGCAATTTAAGCTTTTTTTCCCTTGCAAATGGCATTCATTTGTGTTTTTTCCCAGACCAGAGAACCTCTCAGTGCTCTCACATTACTGAATCACTGAAGCATGCCGTGTTTAGTCAGATCCGTGCACTAGACCAGATTTGAACCCACATCTCCCTGCTCCCGCTGGGAGAGCAAATGTAGTAGAAGTTACTCAGATAGGAATACATCACAGAAATGTAGCCATTGTTGAAGTCTTATTTTCTTCTGCAGTGCGACAGCTCTAAAGACTTTTCCCCTGAGAAAAGAAATGTTTTGGAAATTCAAAGTTAATTGTTGAACAGGAAACAAGGAGTTTTATCTTACAACAACTCTAATCAGCTCTACATTGCAGCACATTGGACAGAAAGGCTGCAGTGGCTGCTAGAAAGTATTTTTTTCCATCAGAAAATGTCTCAGTGCTCTCACAATGCTGATTCATCGCAGCATACCTGATTTAATCAGATCCATTCAGCTCGACTGATTCACACAAATGCAACACTGTTACAAGGTAGTGGGTTGAAAAATAACAATACTATTTACTGTACTATATTTCTGTGGGAGTGTTCATTCTTTTCCTTAGGCCAAACATTTTTACAAATGTTTTATCCAAATACACTGGACAGTTCATTCTTTGATGAAGCTGCATATAATGTACATTCAGCAACAAGAGGAGAATACCTAAATCTGTTGTTGTATAACTGCTCACCCTGATATCTGACCGAAATATGGGCATAAAGTGGGACAATTATGTTGATTTATTACTGAGAGATGTGTTTTCAGTCAGGTAATCCATTGGAGCTAAATGGTTCTATGGTAACTGCTCAACAGCAATCAATTACAAAAAAAATCTCTACATAAGTTATATTTCAGGAACAACAAATTCAGTGTATCCATTTAACAGTTCAGGAAGGCGGGTAAACATTTTTATGGCCGCAAAAAGTGTAGTATTTGCACTCACAATTGGACTGCATGTCGAATGCTGTTGTCATAATGTCTCTGCACCTGTCTTACCAGGTAAATGCACAGCATTGATTTTATTTCCAAAATGTTCTCTCAGATCAGTAGCTGCAGTTTTCTTCATGAAATCTCCCCCTGCACTGTCTACAGCTGCTCTTAGATTGAACTGTATATATATTATACACTTGACTCTAGAAAGCCTATTTGCACAACACCATGATATTTCATGAATAATGCATTTCATACATCGGACACACAATAATGTTTGCATGTAGTAATTGATGGTGTTGACAACACCGAAGTGTTGCATTAGGTGATAGCTTTAACATGTGCATTTTATCAGCACATCTTAAACCTACATTCCTTTTTTTCCAATGTAATTCTACCCTGTCTAAATTTGTTGCCTTTTTTTGTCTGTGCTACTTGTATTTGCTTGCATTTGCAAGTGTGTAACAGAAGCATGATGTAAATAGATGATAAAAGGGTAACTCTAAATATAGCTGACACACACACACACACACACACACTCTTTCTCTCCGCCTTACACTGACATCCTCTGTCCAGGTGTGTATGCCTGCGTGTGTGTTCCCTGCATACATATTGCTCCAGTAACCCAGCAGTCCTGCTCCCATTGCGGCACATCATCGTGGCTAACACACCCCTCCTCCCTCACTGTGCCGTCCCTGTGAGGATCCACACGTGAGGAATACATGGCTCAGATTCCATTTAGTAGACACCATCTGTTTGCTTGTGTGAGTGTATGTGTGTGTTTGTTGCTGGGGAAGATGCTAAGGAAAAAGTGGAATGTAGTAATTCCGTGTTTGTGAACTTCTCTCTTACAACTGTTAGCGCTGGGGGTTTACTGAAAGATTTGAGAGAGAAGGAGTGCGACAATGAATGAATGCACTGGTAAGTGGGGTAAGACGGGACATTTTATTGCTCTTTGTCAGGTGCTCTTGCTGATATCTTTGCAAATTAGTTTTTTTGTGAAACACAATGGATGTAAAGTATAACTGAGGTGATAAAAGTATGCTGCTGCTCGTGAATATTACATGTATAAATCTTTTCTCTCGCTTTTCTTTGATCATCGCCAGAGGAAACTAATTGAAGCAGCACCCGATCTCCCATATTTATATTTGCATAACAGCAATTGTTGCCACCATGACCATTAGACTATGGTTTCAAGAAGCACAATGCAGCAAAACACAACACAACAACAACAAAAACATCTAGCATATTATGTGAAATCCAATGACGATCGGAACATTTAATCTTGGTTGCTAGTTCAGTTTTCATGCAAACCAATTAGAAAAATGAACACATTCCCCTAAAACTTTGAGTGACCAGTAAGTGTCTTAAAACCAAGTGGATTAGGAAAACGAGTGCCACCTCTCCCTCCAATCACAGTAGAAGTCTGATTTGGGATCTTTACCTGAACTGTGGTAAGCCCAGATTGTTGGGTAATGTGGGCTGTTTCCAGATCCAGTCTTTAACATCCAGAACTCTTCACATAGTCACCTGGGCCGCCCCGATAATTTCAAACATGATATTTAGGAGTTAAAATCGCTAAACACACTAAACATTTTCGCCCCGCGAGCTGATATTAGCTACAGATCGAAAACTGTTCTCAATAAAGAATAGACAACCTGTGTTGACAGCAGCTCCCCATGAGTTTTCTTATCCAGGCTTTTTTAGCCTTCTGATTCTATTTTTTGTCATTGCAAAGTAAATTACTGTTACAGCATGTTGTTGTACCACAGTCTCCATTTTGTTTACATCTGTTTCCCCATAAGCTCACGTGAGGTGGAGCAGTGCTTCCTAATTGATCCCTCTGGCACAATTATTTTAATAATTTACTGTAGTGTGTGATGCGCCAGGATTTTCAAATCCTGTATGCATGTATGAGATTATTGCAGTGGTGTGCCGTCAGGTCCAGCAAGGCCTTCTCTGCTGGCCTCAACTCTACTGGAATCACTGACTTACGTTGTAAAATTTTTCCCATTAATCTTTTACCTTTATTCCCAACAGTCTTTTCTCTTCATTTAAGAACATGTCTCTGGGCTGTGGTGCTTCCAGCATTGTATGTTTACATTAGACCTTTTTTTTTTTTTTTTATCCAATTATATGTCAGCCATCGTGTGTTGCCAGGGTCACAAAAATCTGCCCTGAGGCCTTCAGAATCAAAAGTGCAGGCCCCTGTAGCTTACAATGCATTGTACTGAAACTGTTGCTTTAACCAATCAGATTGAGAGTTGGTAGTCCCAGGGCCAACAAGTGGGCCTACCATAACGTCAGCACTTTCACTTTAACGATGAATATCCGAATATGTGGCACAGTCGGGGGGGACACTTGCGCTCCGACGGGTGGAAGTGGCAGGAACGCACAGGCAGTACGTGGCTGCTGGTAGTTGAGGATAGCAGTCAAAGTTCTGTTTCCAACACAGGTGGCGGCGCCATCCATGTTTACTTCCGTAAACACTGAGCACGCTTGCTGCGTGTAACATTGTTGTGTCCTCTTCTGCGCATGTGGGACACTTTTGGGTCGTATGAAGGTCACACAGGAGATCACATACAAGTTGTATTTAACTGGAAATGTGAACGAACTCGCAAAAAAATCGGATTTCACAAAAACATCCAAATTGAGCATTAAATCCTGCAGTCTGAACATAGCCAATCTGTCGGATTGTTATGTCAGATAATACCCCGTTATTCTTATTTGTGACATAAAATTTCATGTAGGAGTCAAAATCCAAGACCGTCAGTATGTTAAGGCTATTTTTTATGGGTTACGTTTGTTTTTCCTAAAAAACCTGTCGGATAGCAAGGTTTTCAGATTGTTTAGGGTCGGATTATCGAGTTCCGACTGTATTACTTTCAGCATTAACCTCCATGTATAGAACAGGACTTATTGTTGGAAGTGAAACGCACAAATTACCTGCTCAGCAGAAAGATTGAACTCTTTAAGATGAAAGAAAGGAGGATGGATTTTGTGTTCAAAAATCACAGGATTTGGTGAGTAAAGTATTTTATTTTTGGTCATGTTATTGGGCTGATATTGTGGTTCTCCCCATAAGTTTTTGACAGCGTAGCGGGGGATCTTAGCGACACTCCCCCAGTTGCACTGCTAACGAATAGCAAGAACGAATAGCAGCCTTATCAGTGAAGACGACAGTAGAGAAACGAGTTTCTTAAACCTCACGCAGCTTGAAAGACAGCGTAGTCAGCCAAGACACAGCGTGTTTTTTCAGGGAAATAGCGTGGTGAGAACCCTGATGTGATGTATGTGGTGCAGCTGTAGCTGCGGTTAATAGAGACTTGTTGAATTGTTTTAACTGGGTTTCTTGCTTTAGTGATGGAATTCATTATTGCTACATGAGATACCTGTCTGCGATGCAACGTCCTGTTTTGCTGCCTTTCTGCATATTACTGAAGGTTTCTATAGCCGTGGCGTCATAATGATGGTGTTAAGAGGTGGTTTGATTCAGTTAGGATGCCACTGACGGCTTAAGAGTAAAATGCATGGCATCCATAGGAATATAGAGAAGAAAATCTGTGTTTGTCCTTATGTGCCTATGTGCGAGGCATAAATGAAGTTTACTGTGGAGGAACACCTGAGGGTCAGGTAGCTTGCGTTCTGTGGTCACTGGCCCGGTTGTCTCTGGTCAAAGCCACAGAGAGGCAGCGGTGCAACTTAAATAGCAGGTACACTGCTATTCAACTGAGATCCCTGAGGTTTAATCAAGATGTATGCCATTGAAAAGTTTATATCCTATAGTCCTGTTACCTTTGTTTTAGAGGGCACAGCCCCCAGGCTGGGTGGTGCTGGCCTTTTGGGGCCTGCCTGTAGTGAAAGATCTGGAACGCTCATTGTACTACGCTTATCACCACCACCAACTCGCTCTTTCAGCTTGGAGTTACTGAAAGTGTCCTCCATGTCCTTGAGAACACATAAAGTCCCCAGATATATTTTAATTCTGTTCATAAGGACCTTTTTCAGTAAGGCACGCAGAAGTTCATAGTATTTCCACAGAAATGACTTGAGGAAATTCAATTTTATTTTGAAATTTATTGTCAAATCAGTAGGAAACAACTTCAAAATGTGTGGCTAATGTTGACAAATTCATTATCTGTATTTCACAAAGGTATATTGTTATTATTGTCACACATTTTGAAAAATTAAGCGCTGTACTGCACACTCAACAACTGAATAGGAGACTTACACATTTTTGCAGATCATCCTTTGTGAGTTACTCTTGTTGGTAAAAGTTGATAAAATGCCAAAGGTCACATTTAATATACTTAAGTGGGGAAGCGCAACAGGAAATCTGCTTCATGCAAGATCTCCACATTCTAACATGAATATCAACTGGCTATCTTCCTTGTAAAATGTTTCTGATTCTGTACCGCTACTGTTGGAACTATTTGAGTTTCTCAAGATGCTTTGCAGTGAGTTGCATCATGTCTGAACTCGCCTCAGGAGAGTTCCAACTGCCTCAGGAGAGCTTCAGAGAGACCAATTTAACCGGTGCTGATTTGCTCCACAATTTATCAGTTTTCTGCATATTCTCATTTAGCCGAAGTTAATGTCCTGCTCTGGAATAAGCTCTGGCAATTTAACCTTGTTTCTTGCTAAATCATAATCTGCTTGTTTTCTCATGTTTCGCTGTTTCCCTGATTGATACCCTGATTTAATGATTCCACCAATAATGAGTTTGATGATATTTGCTGTTCTAAACAGCCGGCAGCAGCCAGTTAATCTTTTCTGGGAAAAATACTCTGACTTAAAAGAGATGATGCTTTCTATTTATCATGCACACATTTTAGAATCTATCCAATTTATTGTTTTCAAATTACATTCTATTATTGATAGATTTTTGCCCTTTGGAGTTGTGCACTCTTTAGAGCCAGAAAAACATTAGAAAAAGAGAAATAGCAAAGGCCAGAGGGTGAAAATGATGGTAAGTGATTCTACAGTCATAGAAAAGCATGTTTTGGTGACTGGGAGCGTGTTTTGGAGAGTGTTTTAAAATTCTGGTGTTTAATGTTCCTTTCTATCTTGATGGCTGCTTAAGTAAGACATGACCAAAGCTTTTAATATCTGAAACGGAATTACTTTAATAACCCCTGAGATAAATTGCTTCAGTTGCCTAAATATGACAAAGTTGTAACATTTAGAAGAACACAAGTAATGCAGTTTGGTGTCTTGTGGTGGAGCACAGTTGCTGGATTATTGGAGGGCAGGATGTGAACAGCAACCAAGAAAACTTCTGGGTATGAAGTATGGATGTAACAATTCGATATCCAGGCTGCAACATTCCTTCACTGTAATGTGATCAGGGTGGCACCGTTTGTTGTCAATAAAGGTGGCGACTCCTCCGCCTCTTCCCTTGCCACTCTCAGATTTATTTTTGTCTGCCCGAACTATCAGATAAGCGTCGATGGTAAGAATGAGGTTTAAAAGTATCTTCGATAGCCAGGTCTCTGTGAAACACCCGACACTCACGGACTTTCCCTCCATCATCTGTTACTGTAGCTTGTTCATCCGTTTGTCCAGCAATCACATTGTCTAAGATACTGAAGGGGAGATTCGGTTTATATATCTTTTACTCTGTCTCTGTTTTCTGGACGCATCTCTTTTCACCTTATTACCTTTTTCTTCCTCTGCCTGTTCTTCTCTAGTTTCTGCATGATTATTGTACGGTGGCCGATGGGGGGCAAATGGCGTGCATGTACACAAACAAGCTGCATATATATGAATGCGTTGCATAAACAGAAACGCTCTGCAAGAGGAAAACCCTGCATATACAGACACGCTGGACAAATGTAGAAAGAAAGCATTACATATCCAGTTACACAACGGAAGTGCCGCAGGCCTTCCAGGGGCAGTTTTTAAGTCTTTAGCTTTTCACTCACTGTGATTGTAAGGGTGCTGAAGTGGTGTTTTACTCTCCCTGTGTTATCTCTGTTATTTATGTTTATCCATGGAGATGACAGAATACATACCTTGTCATACAGCTTTTCCCTCAACTAACATTACTTGTCTCGCTCACCGTTGTCTGCATCTCAGGTGAAAAGATCACTACTGACCGTAGAGGCCTGTGGCACTTCCGTTGTGTGACTGGAAATGCAGCGTTTTCTTTTTGCATTTGTTTTCGTTTATGTAGCGCGTCTGTGTATGCAGCGTTTTCCTTTTGCTGCACGTTTCTGTTTATGCAACGCCTTCATGTATATGCAGCTTGTTTGTGTATCTGCACATCATTTGTCCCTGTCGACCACTGTATTATTGGCATTAAAAAGCAGCTTTTTGATTTGATTTACGTGTACAGACAGAGGGGAAATTTTGGCACTTTTGGTTTTCCATAGAGGTCAGTTGTTGTTGGTCTGGTCATCGTGCAACAGGAGCATAGCTAAATAAAAGTGGAAAAAACACAGCAGAAATGTAAAAAAAACAGAAATCTCCCAACCAGCATGTCCAGAGATGGCACAGCTCCAAAAAGTCACCAGCAATAATCTGAACAAGGGTTACAAGAAAGTACATCAATACAAGTTGAAAAAACAAACAAACAAAAAAAGACAATCTAAAAAAAATAAATAAAAAAAGAGCAGTAGCAACTTCAACTGGCTGCTCATACAGTTGGCTTATCCACTCACATATCCACTCACATATCCAGATGCTGTCTTTAAAATACAATAAATCTTTTTTTTTATTTTTTACATTTTTTAATCAGCCTTTAATAGTTGTTGCTATAAGGAGCTTTGACATTTTTTAAAAAAATTGTTATTATTACTTCTTACATTTTTCTCTAATTTTAGTATCTTAAAGTTATAGATTCCAACCTGCAATGATATATGCAAGCACCATTTAAATATTTATTGTTGCATTATATGTTTAATTATAACCTTTTTTTTTCTTTGGCACAAATCATTTATTGTGGTTCTTCCAGGAATGTAATAAGAGAATCAAGGGCTAATGATATACAATCAGAGAATTATCAACTCAAACTCTAGAATTATGTCTTTCACAAACTCACTTTATATTTTATCTATAAAGTAATTATTTTTTACATAGTTGAATAATTGTAGGTATATAGAATAGATTTAATTATTAGCTCAAGAAATAGTTTCAAGGTTGTTGCTGTGGTCGTGGCTGCCATTGTCATCTTCGTCATATTCTTTCTCGTGCACATCCAGAAAGCACTTGCTGTTCCTTCATGTTGTCGAACCGCAGTGTGTTCATCTCGCTTTGAACTTGTTGAATGTGAGCTGGAAGTATCCATAAACCACTCGAGTTATCAAGGGTTCACAACTGATGGAAGCAGTTTGTGTATTTGAAAGGAGCAAGGTCTTTTTTCTGAGCCGAGAGGGTAATGTATTCTATCCTCTAGACTGCTGGTTATTCTCCAGACTCCTTTTCTGAGTGCACTCCACTGGCCTTTAGAGTGAGCTGAAAACTTTCCTTTTGCTAATGTGCTCCCACTAAGCTTGACTACGGCTCTGGTTATTGACTGTGCATATTCTCTAACACTTTGACACCCTCCAACACTTACAGAAGTTGCGTTAAAAGTGATTTTGTGTAGGTGTCTGTGTGCCGTTTGCGATCAGCTCTGAAAGTAAATTGGTGTAGGTGTGTGTGTGTGTGTGTGTGTGTGTGTCATTTGTGTATCCTAATAGACTTCTTGCCTTCTCTGCCTCACCCTCCATCTCTGTCTCTCCTGTTCTCTCCCCTTATCGATGCCCTGTCTGTTGCAGGAGTTGACAGCTGTGTTTTGCAGCTGGTATAAATTAACTCTGTCTCTGGGTCAGAATGATGGGAAAGAAATGAATCCTCTCCCACACCCACAACTATCAAATACTGCAGCTGACGAAATCCCCTATGTGTCCTGAAATCCGAACATGTCACAAACAGGGGGGAAAAAAAGTCCTGTTCTCCAGGAGACAGCCATTCTGAATTGATCAATGATAAATGATTTCATCGGTTTGCGGAACCTGAAATCTGTGACACAGAATAACATCTTTACCACCGATTAATGTAAAAGAAATTGGAAATTGCAAGGTTTGTTTGTTATTGTTATAGTATCGAGTAAAGCTTGAATGATTGCATACTTGTTCAACCTTACAGTTAGAACTTAAACAGCAGATTCTGAACCAATCCGCTAGTGGTTTTTCAGTCTAAAAACTGGGTTTGGTGCCACTTCCCTTTCGTGTGTGCCCTCAGTGTCCTTCAGCATTTGTCTCTTTCACTGTGCCAGTGTGGGAACAGATCATTTAGCTGGCGGGCATGCACTCAGCGGGTATTTATTTACCGTATGTGCGACTGGACTAATTGTACATATGTATTGTATGTACAGCATTTGCTCATCTGGGCAATCACTAGGACTGCGTATGCCTCTGTCTGTGCGTGCAAAATTGTGTAAATCATGCATCTAGGTACATTGTAATCTAAGGCATGATTGCGTGTTGGGTAGTAAAGAAACTGTCTCAGTTTTACCAGTAAACACACTCGGCAGAAAAAAAAAAGGAAAGCAGGAGACACAGATGCTTTGTACACACTCATGTGCACACACACAGACACCGATATCTGATTACACAGTGGAGCCAAACCTATCTGTGAACTGTAGTGAAGCAGTTTTCCAGCAGTTGCCTACTCAGTCATTCATTCAGCAGCGAGCAGAAATATGTGTGTGTGTGTGTGTGTGTGAGTGAGTGAGTGAGTGAGTGTGTGAGTGTGTGTGTGTGAGTGCGTACCATCCAGTCTTATAGTGTGTTTTCTGGAACCTTCAATACACACAATTCACTCACAAATGCCAGGTGCAGTTTTAATGCGATAGACCTATTCCTGATGATGACTTGTGCCTTTTAAATGAAGCTAAAAGCTGCCAAGGTGACTTGTAATGATTTTTTATGCAAGCTTGAGTGGGAGGTATGTCACAGTAGCGCTATCCCCTTGCCATTTACTCCCTGAAGGAGTATTTGTAGGAGACTTCCCGGGCAGAAAAAGGGTGGCGTTCAGCTGCTTCACTCTGCCTCAGAAGTACTGTGACTGGGGAAGAATTATTAGTTGGCCTGAAGGCTGTTGTGCTCTTTGGCACTGTTATTTTGTGTGTCGCTATATGTGTGTGTGCATGCATGAGCTTGACTTTGTGTCTGCCAGTGGTGCTGCAATGTTCCACTTAGTCAACATCACCCAGCCAGCAACCCAACTGTACTGTCACCATCATCATAACTGGCATCTGGCAGGGTACATGCTACTGCAGCTGCCGTGCTTTGGGCCAGAAAGAGAGAGAAAGAAAGACGAGGAGCAAGACACGAAACATGGAAATCATGAAAAGTTAGTCTATGAAGGGGGGTGGGGGAAGCTAAAATGTGGGCTGCAAGACAGAGAGGGGAGGACAAGAGGCCACAGGTAGAGGATGCAATGATCTGGAGATTGTTAGTTGCTGGAAAGAGGGAGGGAAAATGTGGAAGATAGAGCATGAGAGAGTGTGAAAAGAGACAGAGCTGAGATTCAGTGGCAGCCATCCAATACCCAACACCCTGAGACAACAACCAAACCAGACTTGCCAATTACTGTTTGAAGGTCAATCAGTGAAAGTGGAATCACAGTACAATGCTGTTTGTACACTCTTTGCGGTAGGGATAAATGATCCAATACAAACACTCCAAGACTGCTGGAAGCTCACCAAAAAACAAGAAACAATCAAAAAACAAGCAAAAAAAAAAAAAAAAAAAAAAAAAAAAAAAAAAAAAAAAAAAAAAAAAGAAATCCCACGTTCTTAGGGAAAATCAAACAGAATGAAACCTTTTGTATCAAATCAAAGAAAAAGGGCACTCTAGCAATACGTGACTTTCTAGGAATAGTGTTCCCTCAACTACTAATTCTGATGATATTAAAAAAGTTGCAGGAAATGCTCTTTGCCTCTGTGATGATCAGCTGCAGATGCTTCCTGTCAGGACTTAGGCACAGCTCTTGCCATCAACACATCCAGTAGAATCTGTACAATGCAATACATAGTGCCAATTTTGAACATACTTGTATGATCGCAGTCAGAACCACAGCCAACCTTTCCACCAGTACATCAGTTTTATTGTGGTGGTTGTTCTTGTGAACTGCTACCAATGTGGCATTTTTTTTATTTTTTATTTTTTTACAGTTGTTTCAAAATGAAGCAGTCCACCCCAAATAATAAATGTGAAATTGTTCTGCTCAGCTTTGCATGAGTATGATCAGCAAGGTGACACTTGCCATCTGTGTTGCAGCTACACAACACACTTTTCATATAAATCAGGTTCTGGGAGCTAAAAAAAAATCAAGAAAAACATAGAGGTGGAAAAAATCTATTACGAGTTATTCTTAACACCAAGTCTTCTCAGTTATTGACATTTTCCTGCGATCTGAGTACTTTAGTCATAAAGCTGATATCGAATAAAGTCAGGGGACTTTCTTGGTACTGACAGTTTGTCTTGAAAGATCATGCCGACTGATCTGTGATGGAGCAACAGTTTTTCAAAGGCAACTTTAGCTGAAAACTGGGTCAGAAGTCTGCTGCTACCGAGGTTTTCCCCATGATGTTCCCAAACTCAAAATTAATGTGTTCATTTGTTATGTGTCCACCGTCCCCTCCCAGAGTTATACGTGGCCATTTCTGAATGATGCAGAATTCTGTAGAACCAGGAAGAACAATGACATTGTTAGACAGAAAGTCTAATGAGGCGTGAAATCAATATGTACGATCCTGCCTCACCCGGGGCATGCTGGGTAATGGAGTGTCAGGAGCGCTTTGGAGCTGTTTTAATCACAGGGACCTTGGAATATCCACTCGTAAACAGGCTGGTTACTGCCAAAACACCACAACCCCCTGAGATGTGTGTGTGTGGTTGTTTTGTGTATCTGTGATTACTTTTTACATAATTGAATTAAACTGTGTGTCCATATGCTTGCACCTGCATGGAACAAGAAACAGGGCTGTGTGTTTGCACATCTCTGCATGAATTTAGTGTGAGTGGGACTGTGAGACCCCTGATTATAAGCGTGTGATCATGGCTCAGTTGTAAGGATCACAATGACCCACGCCTGCTCTACCTCCCCTCTGCCGCTCATTCCCTCTCCCTCACCCGGGCCCTGTTTCATTAGCCTTTAACGCTGCGACAGAGCCCAATGCTGATCCTGCATGTGAAGTAAGAGCTCTTTCTGCTAATCACTTAGCCTGCACCCTGCATCCCCACCACAAAGTCCCACTACCATCTGCATGCTAATGCTACCTGAGCCTCAAATCTAACTAAGGCTTGTATTTGCCTGCATGCTGATGAACTTGTTAGCAATATCTTGAATGCTAATATAGGAATAGCCAAAGGGCTAATGTGGATCCTGAATGCTAATAATAAATTCAATTGAAATACAGGTAGCACTGTAACTTTAACGCTAATGACAACATTTTGCAGATAGCCTGTGTTAACTCTCATTGCTTGAGCAATAATGATGTGTTGGATGGCTGCCAGCACGAGGACGTAAACAAGGCTTTTCCAGGATGATTCTGTAAGGCAGTGGACAACGTAAGATTGACTACAAATCATCTCATGTTATCACTCCGGCTGTCTACAGCGTGAGGTGCTCTCCAGGGCTCAGCTGCTCTATAGCAGACTGCTGGAGTGAGCGAGCACTCTGGGGCTATGAGACTTGGGAAACTGCACAGTGATGTGTTAGAAAAGCATTGATTAAATGAATGTGTCTGTCAGGACCCTCTCTTTACAGGCAAAGCTAAGTGTTGGGGTCAGACACCAGGGAAGATCCTGCTGGACTGAAGTGGAGAAACATTGTTGTTAAGCCCTTTAATTGCTCCATCAGGGCTCAGCATTAACTTCTGAGGCACTTTTTCTCTTGGACAGGAAAATTTACCTTTCACTTCGCCAGGCGCAAAAGTCAGTTGTCAGGGTAAAAATTACAAGAGTTTACTTTTTTCATTTTTTCTACAAGTTTGAGAACCAGTGGTCCGGAATATTCAGGTTATTTGATCCCACACTGTTTTTAAACCAAGGACATGACAGGTACCTTGGCCATATTTTGATGAGCGAAAACCAGGATACTCAGCCTGGCAATGAGATACTCAAATGATACTCAAAGTTTACTCAAAGGTACCTTATGATTTCAATACATTTAAAAACCAGGACATTTTCACAACTTTATTAAAAAACAACCAGGACAGCCAGGACAGGACGCCTATCCCAGCTGAGTTACGGCGAAGGTAACCCCGGACAGGTCGCCAGACAGACAGACAACCAAGCACACTCACATTCACACCTACGGACAATTTAGAATCACCAATTAGCCTCAACATGTTTTTGGACAGTGTGGGAGGAAGCTGGAGAACCCAGAGAAAACCCACGCTGCACAGGGAGAACATGCAAACTCCATGCAGAAAGCTCCTGGGTGCCCTCACCAGTGCCCTCACTGGGACGCAAGCCTGGCGACCTTCTTGCTGCGAGGCAATGGTGCTAACCACCAAGTCACGTTGCAGCCCGGCACAGAGTCTAACTCATGTTTCATTCTTTTTTTGACTTACAGTGCAGTTAAAGTTTAGTTCTTCTTTTTGGTACATGTCCTATTATTTATCATAAATTGGTATTCTGATTGTAGCAGTTATTCATTGAACTAAATTGCCCATTAATGGGTGGTATAATGTGAAGCCACATGGTATTTCATTTGTTTTTATTCATCACTTTTACCTTGCCTGGTGGTGCAAGTAAATTAGTCTTCCACTTGCCCTACGAAAAAAAACAAAAAAAACATCCCTGGTCCATTGTCCTCTCTTTCCATTACACCAAACCATTGTAGACACAGTGGATGCTGTTGAGTGGGTGTTTGAAAGGTACCTTTCCCATACAGGCTCCACACCGCTTTCACTTTGCAAGCTCCATTGTTTTCATGAAGCTGCTCCCTCTGTTGACTGTCTCTCTCGCTCGGCCTTTAAAATTGCGCTGAGGTAATGATACTATGTTATTTATAACCCTCAAACGACTACGGCTCTTCTTTTTTAAGCACGCTGGAATCATTTTAGCTTTTGTCTGTGTTCTTCAGTTCAGAGATTTACTTGTTCTTTACTCCTGGTGCCACTTCATCTGGTCCTGTAGTCTGGCTGACATGATTAGAAAACATGAGACGGCCCCGTGTGTTAAGCTTTATCCCTATTTGAGAGGAAAAAGGCCTTTCATTCTCCCTGAGTCCCTATCGATCTGAAAATGAGAAAATGGAAAGATTACTCTGTGATGGAAAGAGCCATTAAAGAGCTAGGGAGGCAAAGAGCTCAGAAAATGCCCAAGTATTTATCAATTCACTGGCTTTTTTAAACCTTGTTTACCCAGGGAATGCTGGCTCATTGTGCATGCTTTTTTGAGCAGTGCTCTGCTAAATAGTCCAATGTGGGGACTGGATCATTCAAAGCTTGCAGTTTTATATCCCAAATATGTCATAATGAGCTGTCAAGGCCTGAGAGATGAGGCCCTCTTTTGCTTCGCTTTGGAAGAAACTCCTCTTACGTCCTTTGCAGTCGGGTGTATGTTACAATCCATCGTGCACCAGTCAATTCCCAACTTGAAGAGTTGGCAACTGTGTCATATTTACCAGGTATTTCCAATCAGAATGCTGTGAGCAACTGTTAAATATATTGCTTGATTCAGATCAATTAAAAAGCCACTGCAGGGTGTAAGTAATGGCAGCCAGGCATAAATGTCACTTTTCTTGTTAACACCCAGGACATGCTGTTAATCACACGGCAGTACAGAGTAATGGAATTTATATGAATACATTTACCATTAACCTTGTATACTGTTTGTCACCAATCACCTGTTTAAATGAAACGGTATAACTCATATTGTACTCTGGGGTATCATTAATTCTGCCCCACTTTCCCGCTGGTATTTACACTTTGCTGACCAAGGCTAACATTGTTATATAAAGGCTGTTACATTTGACGTGATGAGGGGGCGAGAAGTGTGTGATTGCACCGTCTGGTATCTGTGAGTATAGACCATCTCATTACGTAAAGAAACGCCAATCCAGCCGGGCTTTTAGGTCCTATGAAGGACCCAGTTAATGGGCCATATCCTTCAAAGAATCCAGCTTCTGAACTTGGACGCAGAGCCACACCTGGGAACTGTGCACTACAGACGGTCCTCTACTGCTGGACGCCGAGCAGCTCTGCTGGGTAGTGGGGGTTCAAGTCCCTTGCAGAAGGGCACTTCTGTGATAATTACTGAGGGAGCATGAGGTGTCAGCACTGTTTTTGCTAACCCTTTGTTGACTGCTGTGCTGACTTTGAGCCGACTGCATTTAATATAGAGTAATAGTCACCGGTTGTTTGATCCCGCCTGTGGATCTGCAGTCATATTTTATTGACTAGCCATTTTAATTGAGTCCCGTAACCTCACTATATAATTCACCACACAGCTTGCAGAAGAAGCTGCTGTCAGTGCACTGCCCATTCAATTACTGCTGCACAGCATGCTACAATGTGCCGAATGTATATCTTGTAATGACAAAATATATCAATGCACATTCAGCGATAGAGGCAAACACACTTTTTTTTTTGTAGCAAATGGATTTTTCAAATTAATTGAACAAGTTGCAATTTATTTATTCATCAGAAATATGCTAATTTTCAAGAGCTAATCTATACTCTAAAAAGTATTCCAAGAGACCTATTCCTACAACTTAATTAAATGAGTTGTTCCAAGTTAAACACAAAAAACCAACTAAAGAAAACAAAAAACGTACTGATCTAGGTAAACTATTTAGGTTGCAAACATTGATTTGATGGGTTGGGTTGATGTTAGCAAATGCATCCGTTTAATATTGTGTGTAAATAAACTCAAATTTCCACGTTAGTTGAGTTAAAGCTACATTCACATTGAGGTAACTTACTGTAATTGACCTGATGACTTATTTTTTCTTTACTTTGTGTTGAGGATTTCAAGTCCCCTCCCGAATCCTAACATGCCTGGACAATTTCAGATAGTTAATATTGGTAAACAAAAATACCTTTGATTGCAGAGGAAAGGCTAATTCCATTTGTTGGTTTAACGCAAATTCATAAGAAGTTGTCATAACTCAAAAAGATTGATGCAAAAAACTTTTTTTTTAAATTTCAAATTAGTGTTTAGTGTAATTATATTTTATCTGCTTTATTGAACACTCTCTATTTGAGGGTCTTACCTCTGCAGTTTAGTCAAGGTAATGGAATATTGAAAATCTCGCCACCGATCCTTACTTTAAATGTCACCTACATTAATGTACTTCCTGGGCGCTGTTTAGAAACATGGCAGATATGGTTGATGGCAGCTGTTTTTATACCCTGAGAGTATTTCTCTTGAACTGGAAGTTGTTGCTTTTACAAGGCATTCACAGGCCCACACTCATGGCATATTATATAGCATTATGTCCACAGCACATGACTTATGGCTTTGTGTGTACTGTATGTAGCATTACATCTCCATATGCTGCTCCGTGAAGTTGTGAGTTCAGTTATCTCCGCAGTCACATTCAGTGTAATATGTCACTGCACTACGCTGCACAGCCCAGCAGGAAGGCTCAGCTAACAGCTTTGCGCGGCACCTTAGCCATCTCCCCTCGGCATTCTAAATAGATAAATTATGATCACACTCCTCTGCAGTTGTCTTGCTGCCAGGCTTGACATATACACTGTAAAGACACTGGTTAATGAAGAATGGCTCTGTCACCGGAGTTGTCTTGGAAATAAGGCAGATCACTCCATCTCTCTTTCTCTCTCCCTTTCCTCTCGGTCTTTCACGTTGTTTTCTCACTCTTTCTTCTTGTATTCCCTTACTGCTCCATTGCACCTCCACCCATCATTCATCCCCGTGTTGCATTCTCTCATTGCATACTGTGTGTACGGAATAAATGAGATTTTGGTGTTGCAAATGCATCATGCCCCTACACACACACACACACACACACACACACTTTCCCATAGTGCTTTGCGGCAGTTGGAGATGTGCATCTAACCATCTCTAATGAGCCCGCTTGTGTTCATAGCTGTTGTTGTTTACGGTAAAGTAATTTGTGGTTGCCATAGAAATTTTCTCTGCTAAATGTGCCCATCATTACTTTGTGCTTAAATCCATCATTGCCAGTAGCTCGGAGGCAGGCAGGCAAATAAAATTTGATTAATAGGATTTGATATCATTTTTTCATTAACTTCATGAGGAAACTGGGTGTTAGGTGTCTCTGTTATTTCTGTTAGTGTATATATACTACATGTTTTAAACTCTAAGTCCTCTGTTCGTCAGAAGATATGCAATAATTAAAAGAGTTGCCGAGTTGGGCATTTTCCGAAGGTGGGTGTATTTCCCCACTCACCCCCCTTCTGTGAATAATCAACTAGTTTTGACAAGCCATGTCATCATACAGGAATTCCCTTTGAACTCAGGACTGGTTCTTGAATATTTTAGCGGTGGTAGGGGTTGAAACCTCATTGCTATTTTTTCCTCTTCTTTCCTACCACTTTGGGGCGGAAATGTCATATTGTCAGTGGGATATGCCCATGGTAGCAGTTCTACCCAGTCTGGCCTATATGTAAATGTCACTAGAGATGTTCCAAAAATGCACTTTTCTGTCTCTCTTCATTTTCTGTCTTTGTACATTTTACCTCCTTACTTTCAGATTTTGTTCGTCTCTCCATCCTTGCCCCTTTCCGAGTTGTTTTGACTCTCTCTTGGCTTTTCCTCTCACCTATCCAACCTGTGTCAATCTCCAGAGTTTTTGTTTGTCATGTATTGTATCGGTGTTCTCTGTCTTTCCCCACTTTCCCTTCTTGCCCTCGCCCTCCCAAGCGTCTTCCTTAACTTTTCAAACATCTCTACTTTTGTCTCCCATTTCTACCTCCCACTCTCTTATCCCTCTCCTTGTTGCTCTCCATCTGTCTTATGTCCCCATGGTACAACCCTGCTCGAGTGGGCTGCCAGTAACTTGTCTGTCATCTGTCAGTTTTGTTGCTTTTTTTTTTTTTTTCCTTTTAACTTAACCTCATTTCTATTTCTTCTGCTTTAGTTCCTTGATTTCGCCCCATGCTGTGGAATGAGTTTTTAAAACTTTTCTGTTGCTTCCATGACCTCACCAGACCCCTGCCTTCCCACCCTCCATCGCTTTCTCTTTCACTACTTTTCCACTGTCTTCTCTGCCACACACACAGACGCCGTTTCCATTCTCCTTTCATCTGTCTCAGTGTGTTATCTTTTTTGCGGCTCCCTTTGTCATCATTTTCAGTGTCTTACTCTTTCCTTTTCTTAGTTTCTCTACCTACCTCGATGCTTTTCTGTCATTTTTTTATTTTTTTATTTATTTCTCCGTTTGCTTTGCACTTCCTCTCTCAGGTGGCATAGCTCAGACCAAGTTTGCCCCTTCACCTCCATTGCGATACAGGGTGTAAAGGCTAACACAACCTTCCTGTCAAGGGAGATTTATTCCTTCACCTTTTGGAGCTCTTGATCAGGGTCTGTGTGCATCTGTAATCTGCCTCTGCGAGGTGAGTCATTCACCCCGCACCAGCCTGCTTTGGCCCTCCCGGATGACTGGCTGGGGACCGGGTCTGTCAACGCAGCATTAAACATTTAAAACTTGCTCTGTAGATCACTCGAGGCATAGCAATGGAGCCAGCAGTCCTGGGTATGGAAACCACAGAGGGAAGTAGACGTGGCAAAGAGAGAACGGCAGAGTGAGCGAGAGAGAGAGACCTAGACTGTCAAGGGACACCGATAAAGAGAGAGAGAGAGAAAGAAAAGAAAGACTGATAGTGAGACATAAGACTCAGAAGAGGTGTACAGAGCAGAGGAAATATCCTCTTCTGCTGCTCTGGGCCAGGCCAACACAATACAAGCAGTTGCGATTGTGCATTGTACCTTTGTTTTCATTTTCGCAAGATTAGTGATATCTCAGTCGCAAAATTCTTCTTTCAGGTGCTTCCTAAAAATTACATTACTATACAAATATATCCTCAGTTAGGTTTTGATGGAAATGTATTACATTTGTTTGCGACGTGTCACAAATGGGTTTCAAATCATCATATCTTTGCCATTTATTTTATTGCTTCATTGTTTTAATCATCTATTAGATCTTCACCCTGGCATCTCACAAAAAACGGTATAGAAATGTCGTATTTTCACCCAAACTGTGGTGTTTTCTTGAACATAATCAAGTGATTTTTGTGGCTAAATGTAACAAAGGTAACAGCAAGTGAAAATTTAAGCCTACGAATGATGACCCCATATGGAACGTGAAGCCCAGTCCTCGTGTTGCCGTTTTATGCCGTCATCTTCTCGTTTTGCAGACTTTGTGGCTCCTTCAAACTGAAAGCTTTTCCTACTACGTCACAGTCTTACCTTTTGGGAAAAAAACATGTTTTTTGCCAAATGTAAATGTTTTTGCAAGACAGCATGGTTTAGAGTGTCCCCTTGCTTTTCATGCATAAAGACCAAAAGAAATAAACTACCACTGCCTTTCAACCAGTAGGCCAGTGCACTGAATCCAACATGCAGGAATGTGTTAACATTGTGATAAACCAGAGAAGCTCAATATCTCCTGCTGAAAAGTCCATCACAGAAACTTGATTTAAAAGAAATGAGTCAAATGAAGGAGGGATTAGAAAGAGCAGGAGGGACCCGTATAAATAAAGTACATTAAGAGCAAACGGTTGTGTGCAACATTGAAATAAATCATTGTGGTCATTGTTAGTGTGTTCTTAGAACAATTAATTTGCTTCTAAAATAGTCATCTAGTAGGCAGATTTAAAGAAGTTGCTATAGCTGTAGCATCATAGCTGGCTCTCAGGTCCGAGTGGTTCAGGACCACTGCAGATAGGACCACATCTCAAGCTTTTTCTCACATTTTGTTGCTTTATCATGCAGACTAAAGGAACATTTTAGTCAGATGGCATATTTTGCTAATGGAGCAGTTATAATTGGAGGTTTGATCAGCCTAGAATTTGCTCATTTAAACAACCAATTATGGCAAATTGAAAAAGTAGAGCCATCGATGGCATGCACTTCTGCTGTCAACAGATCCAGACGTACTAAAGAGTGGGGGACTGTCAGCTGTGTGACCAACTCGATAGAGATACTGTTGATCCTAAAACATGCTGAGGTCTTTTTCCAGACACTATGTGAGAACGGCGCTGTAGCACCTGAGCTCAGTGTCAGCACTCCCTGCCTCCTCCTCACCTCTCCGCACCTTAGCTCAAATCTCATCCCATTACATTTCCTCACTTTCGCTCCCACACTACTGCCTCTGGTTTCTTCTACTCTTTGTGATTTCCTTCCTCCCCTGCCCTTCTCTGTTTTCGTTAGCTTCTCCCTGCCTGTCATGCATCAACAAGAATGCCACGCTGTTACACGCCATGAATACAGACAGGGTCATAAAGCATTTTTTCCCTTTTTTTTCCCCCCCCTTTATTACAGCCAGATCATTGCACTGACACAGAGTGTTATACGGGGGCGCAGTCACAGAGACAAAAGCAAAGACCCTCATCAGAATAGAAGAGAGAGAGACAAAGGGGAATGAGGCCATAGTTTAGAGAAAATTTAGAGAGAGACACAGTAATGCATGTTGTGAAAGCGCTGATGTAAGAGGAGATGGCAGGGCAGGGTAGACGGACGAAGAAGAAGGGAGTAAGGAACTCACATGAAGAAAGCAGGAGAAGAATGACAGGGTGTGACTCAGAAACCGAGACAGAAAGATGGGATGAAGGTACAGACCGAGCGTTTGCCCCGTGGGCCTCGCTGGCCGAAGGTAAGCCAGCAGACAGCGCAATGTGTCACTCTAAATTTTTGTCAGCAACATAGAAAGTTATTTCTGGAGGATGGGAGCTTCAGCCACAGTAGCTTAGTTTTTTTTTTTTTTCTTCTTCCTTTTTTTTTTTTCAGTTTTATGTGTTCGTGTGTGTTAGTGCATGGCTGCACTCAGCTATCCACGATGCCCCGTTGAAATACATCTGTATCTCCCAGAAGGCAAAGTTGACATTTCCTTCTGTCTTTCAATCCTCAGTGTCGGATTTGTTGTGTAAGAATATTGCATGCGCGTCTTTGTGTCCGGCAGGGATCATGCTGACATCTGTGTGTGTGTGAGGAAGGAAATATGTTGCATGTCATATTCTTTTTTTATACCCTCATGAAGCCTCGAACTTTTATGGCTAATACACTCCCCTGATAGTCCCGGCTAACATGCACTCACACATACATACCAATACTCTCCTTGTTTTTCTCCCCCCCCCCGTCTCCTTTTCTCTCACACACACCCACCTATGTACACATTTTCTCTCTCTGTCTACAAGGCTTAGCCCCATTGTTTATATATGGATAATCCTCAATATAAACGGCGGGAAGAAACCCATCCAGAGACTGTAGCTCATCTACTGCAGGAAAGCAACATCTGGACCCAAGCATATTTTATCGTACTATAATTGGCCTTACTAAACAGTAGTAACGTATTGTTTGAAGACACAATAGCAGTGGAGAGGGATTTTCCAATGCTGCTGAGGAAAGACAAGCGCAAAGCAAATAAGTCGGGCGGACAGTTGGAGGTGTGAAACTGTAAGAAGTAGATCAAGAAAGGATCAGTGAGCGAGTGGAAGAATATAAGGGTGGTCAGAAGGAAAGGTGGCAGGAAGTAGCACAGGAAGGGGCTCAGGATTTAAGATGGCAAGAGAGGTGAAAAAGGTGTGACCGAAATAGAAAAACAGTTCTGGGAAGAAGAAAGTATCTGAAGACAGGAGACAGAAGAGTGACTAGAGTGTAAGGTAGGTAGGGATGCGTTTCAGAAGAAATGACAGATTAAAAAGTCAAAGAGGAGCAGATAGAACAAAAAAAAACAAAGCAAAGAAGGGAAAATGATGGAAAATAAGGAGCTACTGTAAAAACAAAGCAAGCGGTATCTTGATGACTGTGGTGGGCTATTCTGGGCAGATCGTAGCAGTAGGCGGCAACCTGATATAAATCAGGGTTGGTAAGAGTGCTTGACAGGTAATGTGATGCAGATGGATGCTGAGAAGGAGGGGTGGGTCGGTGAATGGATGGAAGTCAAAAGGAGAAACAAATAAGGAATTTAAAGAATTAGGACAGCGAGATACACAGGCTTTAGGCAACAGGAGCCCAACGGATTGTGGAACAAAACACACGATAGATGCAAAGAACTGAGAATGAATTTCATCAGGGCACAGCTGCATCAGGTGCAAAAAACAAAACATGCACATACACATATATGTGCTCAGATGCTTCTCCAGCCCTATTGTTTTCTCGCTTGTCCTCTCCCATTATGGAGCAAATGCTAAAAGCTAAAGTGCTTTCTATCCATTCTCAATTTGATAATGGGGGCTATAAAAGGCCGCTCTTTGGACCCAGCACCACCTAACATGAAATTAGGAGCATAGAGGGGAAGGCGAGGGGGTGTGATTGTGGGTAATTACATTAGTTGAACTCCTTAATCAGTTTTTGCTCTTCAACAGGCATCATATATCTGTCTGGGAACTGCAACTTTGACCTTTGACCTCAGTAGTTTTGGCTGCTTTTAATCTGCAATTGTGACCAAGAAGTCTAATTTTATGTCATTGTTGTTTAACTTAGAACATTAAAAAAAAACTGGTTGAAGTACGCTCACTTGAATATATTCACTGAACTGCAAGTCAGATAGTTGACAGCATTTTGCGATGATTGTGAGACTTCTAATTTCATCCACAGTCAGCAAAGTTAAACAGAAGATAATAACACAGTGGTGTTTGGTAATTTTGTGGCTTGGAATAACCTCATCCACACTGAGATGGCTGGAGTGACACAGCAGAGGAATCGTTTTATAGAGTTGTTTATGCTGCGAAACAGCTTAAAAAGACTATTGCTTTTCCAACTTTTGTTGCATTTAAATGTACCAAAGAATCCAATGCAACTTTTTAATTGCTTTAGTAAAGAAAACCATAGGCAAGGTGCAGTATAATTTACACAGTCGGAGCCTGGAGTTATAGTACAGTCGGTGTTATCTTTCTAAATAACAAATCACAAGTACATTTTAGACAATAAACAAATTAAAAAAGCCTTATGAAATATTGCAACCCAAAGAGTTGCTAACGACAAAATGTCGGTAAAGATTAGAATAAACAAGAACTGGAAACAGTACAAATTCAAGAGTGAGTGCAGTAGTCATGAGCCCTCATGGAATTGTCCAAGTACATGCTTCACATCAGGTGTTGTGCAGTTGTTATGAGAGATAAAGTTCATGGATGAAATGGAGATACTTTTTTCCTCGAGCAGCATAAACTATCATGTTATATTTGAACACAGTGGTAGACCAAAGTTCAAGTATGTCGCAAATATACCGTTACCCTGGCACACATTATACTGCCCTATATTGTTTATCGTTGACATCTTGCATTATAAGATTTAGCTTAAATTATGTGCAAATTCTGTTCAACCCAGGTCTGACATTTACACAAAATAGGTGCATAGTACATACAAGCACACGCACACAGTAAAGCTGAGTCATCCGACAGCCCTCTTCTGGCTTGTGTGTGTACATCTGCACAACTCACAGTGACATTTCAATAAAGCTATCAACGACCTCACTCCAACTATCTCCACCTATTCCATATATCAGCTGCATTGGTTTGCAATGCAATAACCCAGCACAGAGAGCCAGACTCAACCAGCCGCTCAAAATAAAGCAGATTTATTGCATTGGCTTTTGTTTTCTGTTTTTTTTTTTGTTGTTGTTGCGCTATAGTATGCTTGAAGGTCATTTATTGGCTCGTAAATGTTATGCTACATTTATAGACCTTTACAAAATGACATTTTAAAAAGAAGAATAAGTAAAAATCACCCCAGATGGCCTTACACCAGGAGTTTTCAGCGCACATGTGTTAGTGTGAGAGCATCTGTTTAGCCTGTGTTGCTGCAGTTCATATACTCTTTATACTATCTTTTGCTGGCGTCTCCTCAAGTGTTCCTGTCTATGGGATTGGCTCTGCCAGCATAACCATACATTCATGTTTAAGTAATTTTTTAAATGCATTTGTACTGTATTAATTGGTGTGTATGCATGTGGGTGTGTAAATGTGTTTTTCTACGTCTGCTTGTATACACAGTTTGCTTTAAGCCCACTGTGTATACAGTGGACTGTGTCTTAATTCTGAATTATTATTTATATTTTCCAAAGCCCACTCCTTTCCCTATTCACAGCAGGATTAACTCGCTTTTTGTCAATACCCACTCCTTCACATTTTAATTTAGAGAGGATTTATGAAATTATATTTCTTCTCCTCACTGGCTGGACTGTTTGAACAAACTAGATTGCAAAGACACTGCTAAAGGACCAAAGTGTATGAAGTGGTTTTGCGGCTTAACTTCCCACAAGAAGTTGGCAGTCGAGGAAGTGTTTAAACTAATTTTCCTGGGAGACTTTTGACAACTTTGATCAATAATGTTATCATAGCCAACACCCAGTCAGAAGACATATGCATAGTAGGAGAACAAAGTGATTAGATGACACTTTGTTTCCGACTGTTCCCTGGATTTGCTTGAGAAAATAGATGCAAATAATATAAATGTAATGGATTTGTATTTATGCTCGATTTCTTTATATGTTTAAACATGTTTCTTGTCTTCTGTGTCCCTTAACATCAGTTTCCTCAATAGCACAGACACACACACACACACACACACACAGAGAGGGAGGAATATTTAAGCAGAGAGCAGGTTATGGCTACTGATTTACATACATACACTGCATGTTTTGTATTCGCTTTTGGCACTTGACCTCTTTCTGTGCTTCTTTATCCAAGAATGTGAAGTTTGTGCACTTTCCAGAAACATTCACTACGCTCAATTTAGTCAGCCTCGTAAGGGAACAGATACAATGTTTTGTGGCTTCATTTAATATTTAATAAATGGGTCGCTTCTGACTGAATTTAAGAATAGGAAAGTCAGTGATACAGAGGCAATCCTGTATCCTTTAAAAATAGCTTAACTTGAAACTTTTGTTCTGCATTGCGAAGATGCTACCTGTGCATTTGTGTGCGCCTGTCTGTGTGTGGGTGGGTGTGTACGTGCTCTCCCCACCTCTCGGGAGGAAGCATTCAGCAGTCCCACTCCGCTGAAAGTGCTGAGTATGAGGGATGGTGTCAGATGACAAATCTAAGGGACAAACTGCATCTAAAGCAGACATTCTTTATCGTTCGTCCTTCACCCCTCAGACTCTCTCCCACCATCGTTCTCTCCGTCTTCTGTCCTCTCTGTCTCTCAAATCCCGCCATGTCACCGTAATTTGTCGTGCATGCTGAAATGTACAGCATTTTTATAGCACACTTCTGTTCCCGTCTCTTTTCTCTTCTGTCCTTGTTTATTCATCCTTTTGCTTCTTCTCAGAGTAATAGAAAGACAGAAGCTATGTGATGCTGTGCATCAAAGAGATGAAGTGAGTCATCAACCCCCCCATGATTACTGACAGAGCATTGCACTGTGGTTACCTCCACCATGAGCAACTCTCTCAGTGGGTGACAGCACTACAAAAGGATGCTACGCACAAACACACACACGTACACAGTCACGCACATGCTGTACATGGGATTACACAAACACGCATACATAAACACACGTGCACAGAGATTTGCAACATGTTTGGTGTTGTCACTGAGGCGAAACTGAGAACAAAGCATTGGTGGGAAAAAAAAAAAAACTTTCAAGCTATGGATCATGTTGAATAATCTGAATAAAAGTACATTGTAGTCAGGCTAAGATAAAGTCCTTTGGGAGAGATTGTGAGTAAGAATATCGTTAGACAAACATTCAACAACAATTTGGAAAAAACATTATTTTTTTTTCCAGTTAACTTAACAATGTGCTGTGGAGTGTCAGCTCTAGCAAACTGTTCTCAGAACTTGGAAAAGAGATGAATTACATTATTAAACAATAAGAGGTTTGAATTTGAAATGAATTACATGAATCAGTCATGTTTCATCTTTCGTTGCATTTCATTGCTCCCACATTGTCTCTTTCTGGCTCCTTGTCTATATCGCTCTCCTTTGTATCTTGCCTTCTCGCATCTCATCTGTGTACATAACCCCCCCGCTGTCATCCACTGCAGTCTTCTCCCCCTCTATTCTTCTCTTTTTTTTAATCATTCTCTCCCTGTCGTTCTCCCTCTCTCCTCCCATCAGTCCCTCCCAGCCTTCATTTTGCTCAGAGGGGGGCCGGGAGCCATGTTTCTACCTAATGATGCATTGCCAGGAGGAGACAAAATTTGACAGTTAACAACCTCCTCTCTCTCTCTCTCTCTCTCCCTCTCTCTCTCTCTCTCTCTCTCTCTCTCTCTCTCTCTCTCGCTCTCTCTCTTTCTCTAGGGAAGGTATAGGCAGATATACCACTGGAGTCACACTCGGCTTTGTGATGAAACAAAGCTGAGGCAGCTACTTGATAGGACATTTTCATTTCTCCAATTTGTTAACTCTTCTCATTTCAGATAATATTAACTGACCTTGTGGGGTTTAAGTACATACACAAACAAATATATGCAAACTCATTTGAGCACATGTACATATGCTGTGTGCACCCACCAAGGACACATGCACATGCATAACCGCTCTTCTTCCCGTTTTATAGGAATGAGTAGCCAAGGGAGCAAGTTGGACACTCACTACACATTAAATGACCGGAGAGAGATGAACTTTATAATGGCTTGCTTTCTGCTCTATATGCTTCTCTATAATGGAATGTATAGACAGAATAAGCAATTAGATTCAACTTGCAGAAAAAGCCAGAGATGATTCTCCTTTTCCCCTTGCTTCAGTTATATTTTAAACTGTTAGGACATTAGAAACTTGAGACGTACAAATTGGTAGCATAAAACTAAGAAATACCCTAATACTTAATTAGAAATGGTTTCTGTAAGATAAATGCAAAGGTACTGACCTGCTTTGTTGTTTTTGTTGTAGAAATTGCCTTTAATTTTGAAAAAACAGTTAAACTTCTTAATGTGATCTTAACTCAGTATGTCCTGCTACAGTCAGATGTAAATGATATTGAGACATTATTGGTGTCGCGTGATTAACTGATACACAACAACACACTGATATTTTATTATTAGTAAAGCTTCACCGGGATTGAAAGGGTTAGATCATGTAGTTTACAACATTGCATTGCTTAATCCTATGTCTTCATTATGCTTATTGCTATTTAAAGACTTGGAAATATGAAAATGTAATTACCAGGTATTTATCATACTGTGGCAGACGATAATGGAGAGCACTTGATATAGACACACATACTGTATATTGCTTAATGTATGCAGTGTACTAGCACAAGACAAGAAGATAAAACATTATGCAGCACACGGGGACAGTGAAAAGAAGCCTGATATGGATTAGCATTGTGATGTGTTAGTGTAATGTAGCACAAAATTCCATCTGCAGTCATCCGCACTTAAGAATACAGATAGAGCAAGAGAAGTGTCAAATGGGAGTTTTGACACACAGAAATCCCCCACCCCCCCACATTCAAAACAAAACCACTGTCTGCTGCCAGGCAATAAACTACACCTGCTATCCATTGGATTTTGCAACATGAACTGTTATAGGGCAAGTCCAATTGAAAATCAGGATTTGTTATTACCTTGGATACCTGACAGTTTGGGATTTCACTGCCTGCCTCCACGTGAAAGATATTGGAGCCCACAAAGAATTTCCATGCATCCTTGCTAATAACTAGCAATATTAAAATTGCTCCGATAGGAATCTCTTCATCCATCACATTCACACTGAAAATCAGATGGTTTCTATTTCTATTTCTTTTGTCTCCACCAATCTGGATTTGCATGTATTCACTGGTTGTGTTTCTCCACAGGACCACATACAGCTGTAGAGGTGATCAAGGATGATAGCTTGTTTTATTGT